>NC_058520.1:259668575-259673575 GCF_904849725.1 Hordeum vulgare subsp. vulgare
TGTCCATGACCGTGGACACGGCTAATCGATTAGGTTTGAGTACTCTGCAGAGTTTTGCACACGTTCCCCACAACATTTAATCGCCTCCGTGTATGTCCTCGCACTTCAGGTTGTTTGAAGACCGGATGATCAAAACATGGTCTTTCAACGGGTCCCTCTGAATCCCTGTCGGTGCCCATCCATTCCTACCGTTCTTCTACATCTGCTAGCACCGCCTGTCCAGAGTCGCCGCATTGTCCAACCAAGCGAGAGCCCATAATGACTTGTGGCTGTGCAGGTAAGCCTTGGGTCTTGAAAATATCCGTCCGTCTCTTCGAGCCTGGGTGAAGCTTTCCGCAGGATGTCATGGCCGTCCCCAGCATCCCGGGCATCCACTCGGTTCCCCAGGGAGCCGATCAACAGTCCTTCATCCAGAGTTGCATTGCGTCCGAGGTCTTGAAAATCTTGTCTTAACCGGTCTTGATTATTTAATCAACCTCGCATCACTCGTGTTATGCACTCAACCGAATTCCCGTCTACTCAAGCATAGCAATATGAAATTTGTCGTCCCGGGGCCCAGTATCGGGGTTGTTGTGTACCTACCACATGATACTACAAACTATACTGAAATTTCCAAGTACATACTCAGCATGCAATTGGGCATAGGATGGTAGAACTACGATGCATAAAACATAGGTGATAGTATGATCAAAATGACTTGCCTGGTATTACTTGATGAATATAGTCGCTCTCATAATCCTGATAATTCTACTCGCCACACTCCGAGCAATCTATCGTAAATGAATAGCATTCAATAAACATTCATGCCAAAAAGGAAGAACTAAGAGAACATAAGAACAAAGCATGTCTTGGTGCAAAATAACAACGTACTAAGGTTTAATAAAAAGGTCCTAAGTGTGTTGTAAAGTGAAGGTGCATGAATGAGATCAAAAGAGTTAATGGACGATGAACTATTGCTATATAAGCTCGACTTGCATATACTATGGGAGATGATCAAAAATATTGGGAGAACAACATGAATGTTATTTGACAAATAGCATAAGACATACAAATTTATTTGTAGAAAGAATTTCTTGAAATAGAGCACTACAACACAAGTTATAGCGAATTGAAGTATGAATTGAATTTGCATTCAAAAGTTCAAGAGAAGTTGAACTGAAGTACGATGGTTACATACAAAACTATATGACATGAGTGTTTAGGGGTAAAAGGAATCAATTGAAAAGGTGGTACGATTTGCAAGATAAGATCAAATGAATGTTCGAATACAAATTTCAATCGCTCAAATGTGTAAGGTTCAAAGGTCAAAACTAATGATTCTACTGGATATAGGAGATCAATATGAGCGTGTTGAAAAAAGAATTACTAGATTTGAAATAGTGGATCAAAAGATACAAATACTTCAATATAACATTGAATCGCCTTAGAACGATGTGAACACTTTTGGGCATTAATAGATAAATCTGATTTGATCAAAATTATAAGTAGAAAAGGTAAAACTAATGATACAAACGGGAAGCTACTTTGATACGAATCCGGCGCAATTGGATTCATCTAAAACGGAGCTACGGATAAAAAGATATGATCAAAAGAAGTTTGAATATGAATCTGAACAAATTTCAAAATTTCAAAATTTCAAAAAGTTGATATGATAGGTTCACCGGATAGGTGGGATCAAGACGAAACTCTAGGCGTTGGTTTCATCTAATTCGGATAAACGAGTAAAAAACTTATGGCTATTTGAAAAATAAGGGCCAAGCTGTTTTACGGAAGAAAAGTGCAATGTCTAAAAGAATTCTAATACTAATGTGTAAATACGAAGACTAAATAATATATCTAATTACTCTACGTATACTAGTTTAGGAATACTAGTCTAGAAATAATAAACTACGGGAGTATAAAAAAAATACGAAGAGAAATACCTTTAGAATGCAGAGTAAGAATTAATTCCAATGAGAAGACGACTTCGAGAAATCCCGCCGAAGAGAAGAAAAAAATATTTTTATTTAATAAATCTAGTTAAACCAAAAGATTAATTTAACCCGAAATAGATGATTGTTTGGATGCTCCTATGGATCTATATTTATAGGTGGAAGGGAGGTCTAATGGTCCATAGATAGGCAATGTGGGACTCAACATATACGTAAAGAGGAGAAAATAGAAAAAAGAGAGAAGAAGTGCCGCATGGGCTGAAAGACTTGCCAGCCGCATGAGCACGTTAAGGCCGTGGCCTTTGTTTTTTTGTTTTTTTTTTGCGAGCGAACAATTTTTTTTAAAACAAAGAAGAGAAAACGTATAAATGAAAAAGAGAGAACATTTTATATAGACATATTATATATCAAAATTTTCAGAATAAAATTTTCTAAAACATGAACATATTTTTAAAACCAAAAAAATACTTTTGAAAAAAATTATTTTTTTGCAATAACTTTAAACTGAAAAGGAATTTGAATTTCAAATAAATTGCAAATACTTAAAATTTGAATCAAGACATAGTCTAGCATTTTGGAGGGTCATTTTCCTCCTCTCGTTTGATTTTTTTAATCAAAGGGTTTTGAAAATATTCAAACTCAATATTGAAAAGGGATTCAAAATAGAAAAATTTGGGAAAGTCATTTTATTCCCTCTCATTTTTTGAGAAGTTTCAAATTCCACTCAAGTTTAAATCACTCAAACAAACAAACAATCAATCTACTAATTATATTAACATTCCAAAATTGAAATTTTTGGGATGTTACAAACTACCACACTTAAAATGAATCTCGTCCTCGAGATTCGAAGAGGCTAGAAAGAAAAGATTAAGGTTTGGGGGTCTTCTAACAATTCCAACCTCCAGCAAAGCTGGATGCTACCACACTTAAAATGAGAGATACTGGTCCCTTAAGATTTTAACAATCCTCTGGGGTTTTGGCAACTGACATCGCATAGTCTTCATATTAAATCCTTTGGTGATGCTCTGCCGTTATATTCATAACGTTTTCCATCAAAGTCGAGTGCTCTTCTGTTGATATAAGCTTCTTCCGTTACTGGGTCTTCTTAACTGCCAGTCTCGTGGTCAATTCTAAATAACATATCGATGGTCCTCATGGTGGTCTACCATTTGTGGTTATCCTGCAGAGAGAGGGGTCTTGGTTTCATCCTCACCGTAAAATTTCCTACGCGTGACAACAAGTGCCATGTACATGGGCTTTCATTATACCATTCTAAGGCTCAAACAAAAGCTTCAAAGGACGTCGTCTCTCACTATGGGTAAGTCTCTTAGATTTACCATTCCGAATAGCAAGAGAATGATAATAGTAAGTCATCATGGTGGCCAAGCCATGTCGCACTGAAATCATTACCTTGTATAAGTCTTAGTGAATCTCGTATTCTAACACTTGGCCATCCTCACAAGCATTCCAGAATATCTCTTGTCCACTAACGAAGTTCGGATAAATCCAATGATTCTGCAAGCTGAACAAAACATCTATCGTATCTTCACAACTCTCATATTTTCGTATGCTCCTAAGAAAACGTTTGTTGAAATAAGTTTCCTTCTCCAAAAAGATAGTACTTGATCCTTGTAAGTCCCGGGGTCTGTGGGTTTCAGGCATACTTGGGGTAAATGTGACACGCCGCTGGGTAGTGGGTGGTTCCTTCACACAAGAAACAAGTCACCTGACTAGTTGGGCATTCCTCAGCTGGGTGATTTTCTTCACAATGAGTGCATCCATCCTTGTGTTCCTCCTGGGTGTGTCCTATTTCTCCACAGATCTTGCATGCCCAAGTATTGTCCTTCGGATTATCATAGCACTTCCGAATGAGACGGGATCTTAACAGAGTCTTCTTGAATTCGTCCCAAGTTTCTGCTCCACTAAATCCTTGTATGGCATGGTGCATTTTCCACCAGATTGCAGCACTTTGTGTAAAGTACTGAAGAGCGTGTTCCACTTCATACTTCCTTGAGATCAAGTTGCTCCCGAAGTGGTTCTCCATGTTCTGAATCCATATTTCAGCCTCTAGCTAGGTCATTGGTCCAGAGACTACAAGTCTAGCTTCATACTCCATATGGTATGGTTGAGGTTTTGGGGATGAGACGGGTAAGAGAGGGAGAGAGATACACACAATACAAACAATATTTTTGAGAATAGGTTTTATTTGTGGCCGTCAGAAAAATACACACCAATGACGGCTCACAAATCATCGTATCTAACGTGGGTATATAAAAGGGGTTTGGACTTCTAATGGTCATATAATTATTCGAACACTTCAGGGTCCTCTAGTTCTTCGGGTCTTGAGAGTCTTTTGTTGGTGTAGCTTCAATTCTTCAAACGCGTGGTGAAATCCTCTTTACCTTGAGGTAGAACTCCATTGATTCTTCATGAGGTCAAAGGGGTAAGGGGATTGTCTAACTATTGGAGGTGAGAGAGAACGTTTGATTAAATCAGAAGGGATAAGAAGTAAAGGATGTTCTTGAAAATAATTTTTTTGAGAGATTCTTCCCTAAGGGATATCCAGTTTCTAGGGTCATGTCCTACAGTCAACATCTGCTCTGATACCATCTATGTAGCGACCCGACTCAAGACGAGTCAAGCCTCTGTGTTTCTGTGCCATCCCTGGATCAGTATGCTGGCACACACAGTACATCAATGTGTATATCAAAGTGCAATCACATGTAAAATAGAGTAAAACTGATATATACCTTAATTATCTCAGCGGAAGCGGTCAAGGGAGTGGAGTCCCAATAAACACCAATGGAAAGTTGAGTGTAGACCGTAACCCTGAATCATACTCTTACTCGTCGAAGAAAAATATCTGCAACATAAGACGTTGCAGCCGTGTAGGTCAGCATATTGAATATGCTGGCAAGTCACATAAGACAGGGGTGAAAAGTAATCATCTATACTAAATGCATATATGGCAAGTGGGGCTATAAGTGTTTTTGCGTAAAGCAAATTTTCTCCTACAACAAGAGGCGCTAAAAGCAAAATATTACTACGCTGTTGGTTGTTAATGAGATG
>NC_058520.1:259803575-259863575 GCF_904849725.1 Hordeum vulgare subsp. vulgare
AACTTCAATGGCTACTCATAAAATTGTCAAGATAAGCGTGAGTGTCGTGGACGGCATTTCCGTATGGAGATTGAATGATTCCACGGCGTTGTATTGTTGTGGTGTTTGTGGACTCGTGTGCGAGAAATCAAGTTGTCAAAATTATTTAAAAATGCAAGTTGTCTAGCCACGAGTCAAATGCTGGCTTCCCGCATGAAACCCCACAATACCTTGTTGATACATTGCATGAGTAGATAGTTATCCTAAAGTCTTGCTGAGTACCTTCGTACTCATGTTGGTTTAATAAATGTTGCAGAGGTTGCTAATGACCCTAATGGAAGGTTCTTCGTAGATATCGACGACGACGAGTAGCTGGTGTCCCAGCTACGATCTGGCCCTACGTTGGGTCTGTAGTATAGTCAGGCCATGTGCCTTCTAGTTGCACCTGTCTGTACTCAGACGGTTTTAAACTCTTCCGCTGGCTTGTAACTGAATGACTGCTATTATGGGTCGTGAGACCCTTAATGTGTAATATTATGTGTGTGGCTCTTCCGAGCCTCTTAAATAAAGCTTGTATGTCTATGGTTATGTTGTGATGCCATCGATGTATCTATACATATCGGTATGCTATGCGTACGTGTGTCGTACTTGATATGTATGGGGTTCGATTACCTAGTCGTGAACTTCAGTAGCACTCCTTACAAGGAAATGCCCCTTTGTGATCCAACGAGCCTTGGTAGCTCGCTACTGCTCCGGACACATTGGTTGACCGGCATGTGTCTTTCTTAGCTGTTGTGTCTGTCCCCTTTGGGGAAATGTCACGCGATGTAATGGAGTCCTTGTAGCTTGCTACGACTCATCTACATTCGCTGGTGACCGACACCTGCTTTGTTGGGTCATTTATGCCTATCCTTGTGCGGTACTGCCACTTTGTTGGGTCAAAAGCCGCAAACGGTCCCGGCTAAGGTAAGGCTGCAGCCGTGGAGTTAACCGTGCGTGAGACCGCAAAGGGATGCGATGTGTTACAGGCTGGATTCCTATGGCTTAGGATCGGGGTCCCGACATGTTGTTGTTGTTGTAGGTGTTGTAGTAGTAGTTGTTGTAGTAATTGTTGCTGTTGTTGCTGTTCTTGTTGTTGTTGTTGTTGTTTTTGTTGCCGTTGTTGTTGTTTTTGTTGTTGTTGTTATTTTCTAGTTGTTGTTATTTGTTGTTGTTGTTGTTGTTGTTTTTGTTTTTTTTGTTGTTGTTGTTGTTGTCGTCGTCGTCGTCGTCGTCGTTGTTGTTGTTGTTGTTGTTGTTGTTGTTGTTGTTGTTGTTGTTGTCGTCGTCGTTGTTGTTGTTGTTGTTTTTGTTGTCGTTGTCGTCGTCGTCGTCGTCGTTGTTGTTGTTGTTGTTGTTGTTGTTGTTGTTATTGTTGTTGTTGTTGTTGTCATCGTCGTCGTCGTCGTCATTGTTGTCGTCGTCGTCGTCGTCGTCGTTGTTGTTGTTGTTGTTGTTGTTGTTGTTGTTGTTCCTCTTGTTGTTGTTGTTGTTGTTGTTGTTGTTGTGTAACATCCCAAAATTATAAATTTTGGAATGTTAATATAATTATTAGATTGATTGTTTGTTTGTTTGCTGAGTGACTGAAACTTGTGTGAAATTCGAAACTTTTCGAAACTTTTGAATGAGAGGGAATAAAATGACTTTCCCCTTCTCCGGTGAATTCAAATTCAATCTTTTAAAAGCAACGAGAGAAGATGACATGACTTCTTCAACTATAAAGAATTTGAACGGAGATATTTGCATTGAATTCTTTTGCATTTCCAGTCGTTTTCTTCGTGCAAGAAATGCTGGGAAATACTTTCTGTCAAACAGAAAAGAGAGGAGGAAAATGACCCTCCAAAGTGCGGGCAATTTCTGAAATGTTGGAGCCAAGAAAATCCAAAGATCTTTTGCAAAAATAATTGCAAAAAGAAATAAAGCAATTTAGGGAATTTCTGAAAAAACATTTTTTAAAGTTTTTATTTTTGCTTTGGAAAAATGTTATTCGGGTAGAGAATATTTTTCTGATTTTTTTGGTATATAATACCCTATACTAATATTTTGATTTATTTCCCTTTTATTCGCTTTTATTTTTCTGATTCGGAAAAGGTTTAAAGTAGGAAAGTTCTGTTTTTTTTTTGGAGCCGCCGCCCTGGGAGTTTATTAGGCTTTGGGCGAAATCCCGCAGCCCGAGGGATCAAATCCCTTATAGGCCGGCTGACCGACCCTGCCTTTCCCCACCTCCACCCACTGCACGCCGGACCCCACCTGCCCGAGCCAAGCCCCCCGTCGGCCACCCTTCTTCCTTCCCCTTCCAAACTGCTGCCCGAGCTGCAGCCAGTAAACCAGAACTCGGGATTCCACCCCGATTCCTCTCTCCCCCTTCCTTTATTCTCCCCCTCCTAGCCTATAAGTACCCCACCCCCGGCCGACCCCGTTCCCACCCTAACCTCGCCGAACCGCCGCCGCCCAAGCCCCTGCCGCCGCCCGCCGGAGCCAAGCTCCTGCACCACGTCTGCCCCCTCGTGGAGCAGCGCCCCACCACCCTCTCCGCTCCGCCCAAGGCCCCCCTTCGCCGGAGGACCACCACCGCCGCCGCCCCGACTCCTCCACCGCCCCCCGGAGCCCCTCCCTCGCCGGCGGCCTGTTGGGGAACGTCGCATGGGAAACAAAAATTTTCCTACGCGCACGAAGACCTATCATGGTGATGTCCATCTACGAGAGGGGATGAGTGATCTACGTACCCTTGTAGATCGTACAGCAGAAGCGTTAGTGAACGCGGTTGATGTAGTGGAACGTCCTCACGTCCCTCGATCCGCCCCGCGAACAATCCCGCGATCAGTCCCACGATCTAGTACCGAACGGACGGCACCTCCGCGTTCAGCACACGTACGGCTCGACGATGATCTCGGCCTTCTTGATCCAGCAAGAGAGACGGAGAGGTAGAAGAGTTCTCCGGCAGCGTGACGGCGCTCCGGAGGTTGGTGATGACCTTGTCTCAGCAGGGCTCCGCCCGAGCTCCGCAAAAACGCGATCTAGAGGAAAAACCGTGGAGGTATGTGGTCGGGCTGCCGTGGAAAAGTCGTCTCAAATCAGCCCTAAAACCTCCATATATATAGGTGGGAGGGAGGGGAGGAGGCAGCCTCAAAACCTAAAGGTTTGGCCGAAATTGGAGGTGGAGGAGTCCTACTCCAATCCTACTTGGAGTAGGATTCCACCTTCCCACTTGGAAACTCTTTCCACCTTGTGTTTTTTCCTTCTCAAACCTTATGGGCCTTAGTGGGAACTTATTCCAGCCCGCTAGGGGCTGGTTTATCTCTTCCCATAGCCCATGAGACCCCTTGGGGCGTGACACACCTCCCGATGGTCCCCGGCACCCCTCCCGGCACTCCCGGTACACTACCGATGAGCCCGAAACTTTTCCGGTAATGCACGAAAACCTTCCGGTAACCAAATGAGGTCATCCTATATATCAATCTTCGTTTCCGGACCATTCCGGAAACCCTCGTGACGTCCGTGATCTCATCCGGGACTCCGAACAACATTCGGTAACCAACCATATAACTCAAATACGCATAAAACAACGTCGAACCTTAAGTGTGCAGACCCTGCGGGTTCGAGAACTATGTAGACATGACCCGAGAGACTCCTTGGTCAATATCCAATAGCGGGACCTGGATGCCCATATTGGATCCTACATATTCTACGAAGATCTTTTCGTTTGAACCTCAGTGCCAAGGATTCATATAATCCCGTATGTCATTCCCTTTGTCCTTCGGTATGTTACTTGCCCGAGATTCGATCGTTAGTATCCGCGTATCTATTTCAATCTCGTTTACCGGCAAGTCTCTTTACTCGTTCCGTAATACAAGATCCCGCAACTTACATTAAGTTACATTGCTTGCAAGGCTTGTGTGTGATGTTGTATTACCGAGTGGGCCCCGAGATACCTCTCCGTCACACGGAGTGACAAATCCCAGTCTCGATCCATACTAACTCAACGAACACCTTCGGAGATACCTGTAGAGCATCTTTATAGTCACCCAATTACGTTGCGACGTTTGATACACACAAAGCATTCCTCCGGTGTCCGGTAGTTATATGATCTCATGGTCATAGGAATAAATACTTGACACGCAGAAAACAGTAGCAACAAAATGACACGATCAACATGCTACGTCTATTAGTTTGGGTCTAGTCTATCACATGATTCTCCTAATGATGTGATCCCGTTATCAAGTGACAACACTTGCCTATGGCCAGGAAACCTTGACCATCTTTGATCAACGAGCTAGTCAACTAGAGGCTTACTAGGGACAGTGTTTTGTCTATGTATCCACACAAGTATTGTGTTTCCAATCAATACAATTATAGCATGGATAATAAACGATTATCATGAACTAAGAAATATAATAATAACTAATTTATTATTGCCTCTAGGGCATATTTCCAACAGTCTCCCACTTGCACTAGAGTCAATAATCTAGTTCACATCACCATGTGATTCCAACGAATCCAACACCCATATAGTTATGGGGTCTGATCACGTCTTGCTCGTGAGAGAGGTTTTAGTCAACGGTTCTGAAACTTTCAGATCCGTGCGTTCTTTACAAATCTTTATGTCATCTTATAGATGCTGCTACTACGTGCTATTCGGAAATGCTCCAAATATCTACTCTACTATACGAATCCGTTTCACTACTCATAGTGATTCGGATTAGTGTCAAAGCTTGCATTGACGTAACCCTTTACGACAAACTCTTTAACCACCTCCATAATCGAGAAAAATTCCTTAGTCCATTAGTTACTAAGGATAAATTTCGACCGCTGCTAGTGATTCAATCATGGATCACTCTCTGTACCTCTCAACATACTTTGAGTCAAGGCACACATCAGGTGCGGTACACAGCATGGCATACTTTAGATTCTACGGCTAAGGCATAGAAGACGACTTTCGTCTATTCTCTTTATTCTGCCGTGGTCGGGTTTTGAGTCTTACTCAAATTCACACCTCACAACGCAACCAAGAACTCCTTCTTTGCTGATCTATTTTGAACTCTTTCAAAAACTTGTCAAGGCATGCATCTTGTTGAAACTTCTATTAAGCGCTTTCGATCTATCTCCATAGATCTTTGATGCTCAACGTTCAAGTAGCGTAATCCAGGTACTCCTTTGAAAACTTCTTTCAAACAACCTTGTATGCTTTACAGAAATTCTACATTACTTCTGATCCACAATATGTCAACCACATATACCTATCAGAAATTCTATAGTGCTCCCACTCACTTCTTTGGAAATACAAGTTTCTCATAAACCTTGTAAAAACCCAAAATCTTTGATCATCTCATCAAAGTGTATATTCCAACTCCGAGATGCTTGCACCAGTCCGTTGAAGGATCACTGGAGCTTGCATACTTGCTAGTATCTTTAGGATCGACAAAACCTTCTGGTTGTATCACATACAATGTTTGCTCAAGGAAACCGTCGAGAAAACAATGTTTTGACATCCTACGTGCAATATTTCATAAATAATGCATCAACAACTAACATAATTCTAACAGACCTTTAGCATCGCTATGAGTGAGAAAGTCTCATCATAGTCAACTGTTTGATCTTGTCGAAAACATCTTTGCGACAAGTTGAGCTTTTCTTAATAGTGACTTATCACCATCATCGTCTGTCTTCTTTTAAAGATCCATTTTACTCAATAGTCCTATGACCATCAAGTAGTTCTACCAAAGTCTACACTTCGTTTTCACACATGGATCTTCTCTCGGATTTCATGGCTTCCAGCCATTTGTCGGAATCTGGGCCCACCATCGCTTTCTCCATAACTCGTAGGTTCACTGTTGCTCAACAACATGACCTCCAAGACAGGGTTACCGTACTACTCTGCAGCAGTACGCGACCTTGTTGACCTACGAGGTTTGTAGTAACTTGATTCGAAGCTCAATGATCATCATCATCAGCTTCCACTTCAATTGGTGTAGGCGCCACATGAACAACTTCCTGCGCCCTGCTACACACTGGTTGAAGTGATGGTTCAATAACCTCATCAAGTTCTACTACCCTCCCACTCAATTCTTTCGAGAGAAACCTTTCCTCGAGAAAGGATCCGTTTCTAGAAACAAACACTTTGCTTTCGGATCTGAGATAGGAGATGTACCCAACTGTTTTGGATATCCTATGAAGATGCATTTATCCGCTTTGGGTTCGAGCTTATCAGACTGAAACTTTTTCACATAAGTGTCGAAACCCCAAACTTTCAAGAAACGACAGTTTAGATTTCTCCAAACCTCAGTCTATACTGTGTCATCTCAACGGAATTACGCGGTGCCCTATTTAAAGTGAGTGCGGTTGTCTCTAATGCATAACCCATAAACGATAGTGGTAATTCGATAAGAGACATCATAGTATGCACCATACCAAATAGTGCGTGGCTATGACGTTCAGACACATCATTACACTATGATGTTCCAGGTGGCATGAACTGCGAAACAATTTCCACATTGTCTTAACTGTGTACCAAAACTCGTAACTCAGATATTCATTTCCATGATCATATCGTAGACAGTTTATCCTCTTGTTACGACGAACTTCACTCTGAAACGGAATTGAACTTTTCAACATTTTAGACTTGTGATTCATTAAGTAAATACTCCCGTATCTACTCAAATCGTCAGTGAAGTAAGAACATAATGATATCCACTGCGTGCCTCGGCACCCATTGGACTGCATACATAAAAAATGTATCACTTCCAACAAGTTACTATCTTATTTCATCCCAATGAAAACAAGGCCTTGCTCATGTGGTATGATTCGCATGTCACTAGTGATTCGAAATCAGGTGAGTACAAAGATCCATCAACATGGAGCCTCTTCATGCAATTTATACTAACATGACTCAAGCGGTAGTGCCACAAGTAAGTGGTACTATCATCATCAACTCGTATCTTTTGGCACCAATATCATGAACATGTGTAACACTACAATCGAGATTCAATAAACCATTGAAGGTGATTATTCAAGAAAATAGAGTAACCATTATTCTCTTTAAATGAATAATCGTATTGCAATAAACACGATCCAATCATGTTCATGCTTAACGCAAGCACCAAATAACAATTATTTAGGTTTAACACCAATCCCGATGGTAGAGGGAGCGTGCGACTTTTGATCATATCAATCTTGGAAACACTTCCAACACGTATCGTCACCTCGCCTTTAGCTAGTCTCCGTTTATGCCGTAGCTTTCATTTCGCGTCACTGATCACTTAGCAACCGAACCGGTATCCAATACCCTCGTGCTACTAGGAGTACTAGTAAAGTACACATCAACATCATGTATATCAAATACACTTCTTTCGACTTTTGCCAGCCTTCTTATCTACCAAGTATCTTGAGTTGATCCGCCTCAGTGATTGTTCCCCTCATTACAGAAGCACTTAGTCTCGGGTTTGGGTTTAATCTTGGGTCTCTTCATTAGTGCAGCAACAGTTTTGCCGTTTCACGAAGTATCCCTTCTAGCCCTTGCCTTTCTTGAAACTTAGTGGTTTTACAAACCATCAACTATTGATGCTCCTTCTTGATTTCTACTTTCGCAGTGTCAAACATCGCGAATCGCTCAAGGATCATTGTATGTATCCTTGATATGTTATAGTTCATCACGAAGCTCTCACAGCTTGGTGGCAGTGACTTTGGAGAACTATCACTATCTCATCTGGAAGATTAACTCCCACTTGATTCAAGCGATTATCGTACTCAGACAATCTGAGCACATGCTCAACGATTGAGCCTTTTCTCCTGTGCTTTGTGGACAAAGAATCTTGTCAGAGGTCTCGTACCTCTTAACAAGGGCGCAAGCATGAAATCAAAATTTCATCTCTTTAGAACATCACTTATGTTCCGTGACGTTTTACAACGTTTTCGGCGCCTTGCTTCTAAGCCATTAAGTATTTTTGTACTGAACTATCGTGTAGTCATCAGAAACGTGTATGTCGGATGTTCACAGCATCCATAGACGACGCTCGAGGTGCAGCACACCGAGTGGTGCATTAAGGACATAAGCCTTCTGTGCAGCAACGAGGACAATCCTCGGTTTTACAGACTCAGTCTGCAAAGTTTGCTACTATCAACTTTCAACTAAATTTTCTCTAGGAACATATAAAATAGTAGAGCTATAGCGCAAGCTACATCGTAATTCGCAAAGACCATTAGACTATGTTCATGACAATTAGTTCAATTAATCATATTACTTAAGAACTCCCACTCAAAAAGTACATCTCTCTAGTCATTTGAGTGGTACATGATCCAAATCCACTATCTCAAGTCCGATCATCACGTGAGTCGAGAATAGTTTCAGTGGTAAGCATCTCTATGCTAATCATATCAACTATACGATTCATGCTCGACCTTTCGGTCTCATGTGTTCCGAGGCCATGTCTGCACATGCTAGGCTCGTCAAGCTTAACCCGAGTGTTCCGCGTGCGCAACTGTTTTGCACCCGTTGTATGTGAACGTTGAGTCTATCACACCCGATCATCACGTGGTGTCTCGAAACGACGAACTGTAGCAACGGTGCACAGTCGGGGAGAACACAATTTCGTCTTGAAATTTTAGTGAGAGATCACCTCATAATGCTACCGTCGTTCTAAGCAAAATAAGGTGCATAAAAGGATTAACATCACATGCAATTTATAAGTGACATGACATGGCCATCATCACGTGCTTCTTGATCTCCATCACCAAAGCACCGGCACGATCTTCTTGTCACCGGCGTCACACCATGATCTCCATCATCATGATCTCCATCAACGTGTCGCCATCGGGGTTGTCGTGCTACTCATGCTATTACTACTAAAGCTACGTCCTAGCAAAATAGTAAACGCATCTGCAAGCACAAACGTTAGTTATAAAGACAACCCTATGGCTCCTGCCGGTTGTCGTACCATCGACGTGCAAGTCGATATTATCTATTACAACATGATCATCTCATACATCCAATATATCACATCACATCGTTGGCCATATCACATCACAAGCATACCCTGCAAAAACAAGTTAGACGTCCTCTAATTTTGTTGTTGCATGTTTTACATGGTGACCATGGGTATCTAGTAGGATCGCATCTTACTTACGCAAACACCACAACGGAGATATATGAGTTGCTATTTAACCTCATCCAAGGACCTCCTCGGTCAAATCCGATTCAACTAAAGTTGGAGAAACCGACACTTGCCAGTCATCTTTGAGCAACGGGGTTACTCGTAGCGATGAAACCAGTCTCTCGTAAGCGTACGAGTAATGTCGGTCCAAGCCGCTTCAATCCAACAATACCGCGGAATCAAGAAAAGACTAAGGAGGGCAGCAAAGCGCACATCACCGCCCACAAAAACTTTTGTGTTCTACTCGAGAAGACATCTACGCATGAACCTAGCTCATGATGCCACTGTTGGGGAACGTCGCATGGGAAACAAAAATTTTCCTACGCGCACGAAGACCTATCATGGTGATGTCCATCTACGAGAGGGGATGAGTGATCTACGTACCCTTGTAGATCGTATAGCAGAAGCGTTAGTGAACGCGGTTGATGTAGTGGAACGTCCTCACGTCCCTCGATCCGCCCCGCGAACAATCCCGCGATCAGTCCCACGATCTAGTACCGAACGGACGGCACCTCCGCGTTCAGCAAACGTACGGCTCGACGATGATCTCGGCCTTCTTGATCCAGCAAGAGAGACGGAGAGGTAGAAGAGTTCTCCGGCAGCGTGACGGCGCTCCGGAGGTTGGTGATGACCTTGTCTCAGCAGGGCTCAGTGCCAGTTCCTGTTTGTTGCATGTTTATGATTTTTGGGACTACCATATTGATCCAATGCCCAGTGCCAGTTCCATAAAAAACCTATGGGGATTTTTTTTGGAATATTTATGACTTTTGGGATGAAGAATCAACGCGAAAGGATGACCACCAGGGGGTCACAAGCCCCCTAGCCGCGGTGCGGGGTTGGGACCGCGCCTGGCAGTCTTGTGACCAATCCCTAAGGCGGTTGGGGCCCTTCTTTCTCCGCAAGAAATATAATATCCGGAAGAAAATCATGTTAAAATTTCAGCCCAATCAGAGTTACGGATCTCCGGAATTTAAGAAACGGTGAAAGAAAGAATCTGGGAGCGCAGAAACAGAAGGAAACAGAGAGAGAGATCCAATCTTGGAGGGGCTCTCGCCCCTCCGCTGCCATGGATACCATGGACAAGAAGGGAAACCCTTCTCTCATCTAGGGAGGAGGTCAAGGAAGAAGAAGAAGAAGGGGGGCTCTCTCCCCCGATCTCCCGGCGGCGCCAAAACGCCGGCTGGGACATCATCGTGTGACGGCGATCTACACCAACACCTCCGTCATCTTCACCAACACCTCCATCACCTTCCCCCATCTATATTCAGCGGTCCACTCTCCCGCAACCTGTTGTACCCTCTACTTGAACATGGTGCCTTATGCTTCATATTATTATCCAATGATGTGTTGCCATCCTATGATGTCTGAGTAGATTTTCGTTGTCCTATCGGTGATTGATGAATTACTATGATTGGTTTCATTTGCTTGTGGTTATGTTACTGCCCTTTGGTGCCCATCATATGAGCGCGCGCATGGATCACACCATAGGGTTAATAGTATGTTAATAGGACTATGTATTGGAGGGCAAGGGTTACAAAAGCTTCAGCCTAGCATAGAAACTGATGCATACGGGATTGAAGGAGGACCAATATATCTTATTGCTATGGTTTGGTTTTACCTTAATGAACGTTAGTAGTTGCGGATTCTTGCTAATAGTTCCAATCATAAGTGCATAGAATTACAAGTAAGGGATGACATTGTAGGAGTGGCCTCTCCCACATAAAACTTGCTATCGGTCTAGTAACGTAGTCAAATGCTTAGGGACAATTCCACAACTCCTACCACCACTTTTCCAAACTCGTCAAACTAACGTAATTGTTTCTTTATCTAACCAGCCCCTAGTTTTTATTTAGGTGTTCTTTCTTTTCTTGCAAACCTATCCTATCACTCCTACAAAGTACTTCTAGTTTCATAGTTGTTATAGGTAAAGCGAACGTAACGTGTGTGTAGAGTTGTATCAGTGGTCGATAGAACTTGAGGGAACATTTGTCCTACCTTTTGCTCCTCGTTAGGTTCGACACTTTTACTTATCGAGAAAGGCTACAATTGATCCCCAATTCTTGTGGGTTATCTGGGGGTAAGTGCTGTGTCGGGTCTGGCTCGTCGATCAGGGATCGAGACTTGAAGACAAAGCGGGGCAACTAGGCTAAGGGGGCAGAAGGGAAGACTGCTCCACCTATACTAAGCAGTTTAAGGTGCAATACTGAAAGTAGCAGTTCATCAAAATTAGTCTATGCATCAGATATAGGAGCTAACTACAACAGTAGCAAAATTCTAATGCAAGCAGGAGGAAGAAAGACATAGGCGATATATGGATGATCAAGGGGGTTTGCTTGCCTTGTTGCTCTGCGGCAAAGGGCTAGTTGTCAGGAGGGGAGACGTACCCGGCAGCAGCATTAGTCTCGGGGTCTACCGGTAAGAAGAGGGGGAGAAACAATAAATAACAGCAACAGGTGCAACACTAAGCATGGCATGACAAAAATGCAGGGCTAGGAGTGTTATATTGCCTAGCCAAGTGTTTTAGTTAATTTAGGAATTTATTTGGTATTATTTTAATAAAGTCATGCACTATTCATTTATCGGAAACACGCAAAAGTTACATGTTCACCTATCTAGGAGTGATGTTCAAGCATTTGGAGTACATAATCAGAATCTACATACTTTTCTAATCATTTTACATATATAAATTATTTTCATCCGAGTTACGGATTAAACGATATGATTTTCTAAAGATTTTAACCTTTTCTGGAATTATTTTAAATCATAGAAATGAGTTAATGCGTCAGCACTCCATCAACATGACATCAGCTGTCGGCTGGCTAGCTGACGAGTCAAACTGACAGGTGGGACCCACCTCTCAGCCATAGTGAAACTAACAACGCTTAGTTTTAGACTAACAGAACGAATTAGGGGGGTGGGCCCTAGGTGACATTGGCTATTGTAGTTAACACATTAATGTTGAAGCTTAACATACTTAATTAACGAAAGGGCCCCACATGTCATACATAGGGGGTGGGCCCACGTGCCATTGACTGGCCGAGCCTAGTCAGCAGGTTGACTCGGTCAACTAGTCAACCAGGGGCTCGGGGCCCACGGTTCACTCACCCTGGGGTGGCCCTAGTTGGGCCACGTCAGCAGCGGTGGTTCTCGGTCGCCGAAGGAGCTCCGGTGAGCACCAGGGATGACGCTAGGGGTCGGAAATGGCGCCCCTGCCACCATTTCACGCGCCGCGAGCAATGATACGTCTCCAACGTATCTATAATTTTTGATGGTTCCATGCTATTATCTTGTCAAACTTTGGATGTTTTGTATGCCTTTTATATCTTTTTTGGGCCTAACCTATTAACTCAGTGCCCAGTGCGAGTTCCTGTTTTTTCCGTGTTTTTGACCTTTTTCATAGGAGAATTTTGAGCGGAGTTCAAACGGAATAAAACGCGCGGAATGATTTTTTCCATAACAGAAGACACGCGGGAGACTTCAGAACCAAGGTAGGGGACCTCGGAGGAGGTCACAAGCCCACCAGGCCCGGCCTAGGGGGGTCGGGCCTAGCAGGCTTGTGAGCTCCCCGTGGCTCCCCAGCCCTACTTCTTCCGCCTATAAATTCCCTAAAAAATCTGATAACCATGGGGGAGATCCACGAAAGTACTTTTCCGCCGCCGCAAGCTTCTGTCTTCGCAAGATCCAATCTGGGGAACGTTCTGGTGCCCTGCTAGAGGGGGGATTCGGATACGGAGGGCTTCTTCATAGACACCATGACCTCTCCGATTATGCGTGAATAGATAATCAGATTATCTATGAATCTTATTTGAGTTTATTCTGATCTCTTATATGCATGATTTCATATCCTTGTAATTCTCTTCGAGTTGTGGGTTTTGTTTGGCCAACTTGATCTATGATTCCTGCAATGGGAGAAGTGCTTGGTTTTGGGTTCATACCGTGCGGTGACCTAACCCAGTGACAGAAGGGGTAGCGAGGCACACATCGTGTTGTTGCCATCAAGGGTAAAAAGATGGGGTTTACATCATTGGTTTGAGTTTATCCCTCTACATCATGTCATCTTGCTTAAGGCGTTACTCTGTTCGTCATGAACTCAATACACTAGATGCATGCTGGATAGCGGTCGATGTGTGGATTAATAGTAGTATACGCAGAAAGTATCGGTCTACTTGTCTCGACGGTGATGCCTATATGTATGATCATTGCCTTAGATATCGTCATGACTTTGCGCGGTTCTATCAATTGCTCGACAGTAATTTGATCACCCACCGTAATATTTGCTATTTTGAGAGAATCCTCTAGTGAACACTATGGCTGCCGGGTCTACTTCACTTCATATTTTCATCCTTACACTTTTACTTCGTTGCACTTTCGGCCTTCACATCTCACTTTATAATCAATCTTGAAGGGATTGACAAATCCTTTATAGCGTTAGGTGCAAGCTCGTTTGTGTTTGCGCAGGTACTCTAGACGCTTGGCTTGATTCTCCAACTGGATTGATACCTTGGTTCTCAACTGAGGGAAATACTTACTGCTCCTGTGCTGCATCACCCTTTCCTATTCAAGGGAAAAACCAACGCAAGCTCAAGAGGCTGCCGGGGATTTTTGGCATCGTTGCCCGGGAGTATCGAGTCAAGAATAGTCTCCCGTCAACGTGCCGATTTCTGGCGCCGTTGCCGGGGAGGATCAAGTTCTAGATGAAGCTCATCCAAGTAAGTGTCGCAAACTGATCTCTTGCATTTACTTTTTTCCTCTCGTTTTCCCCTCCCCCACTTTTGAAAAACAAAAATTTACAAAAATATTTGCCTTTTTCGCTTGCCCTTTTCTTTCGCTTGGTTTCTGTTTGCTTGTGTGGTATGTGCCTTCAATATGCTTGCATCTTCTCTTGCTGAAAATCTAGTGATATGGATCCTCACCCACTTGCTAATCTCTTTAAGAGATCCACTTATGTGGAACCAATCGCTAGTGAGTTGAGTGCACTTGACTTTCTCTATGGAGTTTTGCTTGAGATGCGTGAATCTGTAAATCGTGATGAATAAATTTGTGAAATGATTCACGAGGGCTCCTTGAATGAAAAGCATGATTGCAATGATTTCATTATAAATTCTATTAATGACAATCATGCTAAAAATATGCAAAACCCTAAGCTTGGGGATGCTAGTTTTGCTATGTCCACTACTTGTTGCAATGATCGTGATTGGGGCGATAATTTTTGTTATGATCTTGAAAATTTGTTTAAGCCTCATGATGAATTTGATATTTTCCATAATATTGAAAGTGGGTTTGGAGAAGCCATGACTTTATTTGATGATAATCCCACTATTTTTGAAGAGCGTCAACTTTGCATGCTTGTGGATCATGAAAAGAATATCCTTTGTGATAGCTATATTGTTGAATTTGATTATGATCCCACATGTAATTTCTATGAGAGAGGAAAATATTGTGGTATAAACTTTCATGTTACCAAATTACCTCTTGTTATGTTGAGATTTCCATTGTCTCTTTCTTCTTCCTTGCATTTGGTAACTATTGGTTGTCTTGCCAATTTGTTCTCCTATAAAATGCCTATGCCTAGCTAAGGGCGTTAAACAATAGCGCTTGTTGGGAGGCAACCCAATGAATGTATCTTTGCTTTTTTCTTTCTGTTTTGTTGCAACCACACCATCATAATTCTGTTATGATTGTGTTTTTTGTGTTTCTTTTTGTGTTTGAGCCAAGTAAGACCTTTATGACTAGTTTTGGTGATGGTTGTTTGATCGTGCTGAAAAAGACATAAAATTTTTGCTCACGAAATTATTTTTCATTTTTATTAAGAAAGAGATTTTGAGTTGAATCTTTTTGCTGATGGTTGATATGCCGTCTGCCAAGGCCGTCGTAGTTGTTCAGAATTTTTGAGGTACCAGAAGTATACAGATTGCTACAGTCTCATCTGTTTTTGACAGATTCTGTTTTTGTTGTGTTTGTTGCGTGTTTTGATGAAACTATGGATAGTATCGGTGGGTACTAGCGATGGAAAAGTGAGAATACAGTAACCTAACACCAATATAAATAGAAATCAAGATTCCTATAGTACCTAAAGAGGAGGTAGTTTGTTTTCTTGTGCTAATGATATCACGAGTTTCTGTTTAAGTTTTGTGATGTGAAGTTTTCAAGTTTTGGGTGATGTTCTCATGGACAAAGGGATAAAGAGTGTAAATAGCTCAAGCTTGGGGATGCGCAAGACATCCCAAGCCAAATTCAAGGACACCAAAAATCCTAAGCTTGGGGATGCCCCGGGAAGGCATCCCCTCTTTCATCTTCAATCCATCGGTAACATTACTTGGAGCTATATTTTTATTCACCACATGTTATGTGTTTTTCTTCGAGCGTCTTGTATCGTAGGAGTCTTTTCTTTTTGTTGTGTCACAATCTTCCTTGCTGCACACCTTCGGAGAGAGACACGCACTCATCGTGAATTTGCTAGAATACTCATTGTGCTTCACTTATATCTTTTGAGCTAGGTAATTTGCTCTTTGTGCTTCACTTAGATTCTTTTAGAGCACGGCATTGCATAACTTGGTAGTTGGCTTGTGCTATGAAAGTAGTCCCAAAGGTGAAAGGTATCCAAAGGAGATACAATCAAACTTCCATCTTCATGTGCATATAAGTAGAAGAGAAGTTTGATTCCTCTCAATTAGTTTTGAGACGTGGATTTGGTAATATTAAGAGTTATGTTAGTAGGGTGTTGTGAATCTAGAAATAGTTGTGTTGAAGTTAGTGATTCCCGTAACATGCACGTATGGTGAACCGCTATGTTAGGAAGTCGGAGCATAATTGATCTATTGATTGTCATCCTTCGTGTTGCGGTCGGGATCGCGCGATGGTTAACACCTACCAACCCTTCCCCTAGGAGTATGCGTTTAGCACTTTGTTTCGATTACTAATAAAAACTTTCGCAATAAGTATGTGAGTTCTTCATGACTAATGTGAGTCCATGGTATGGATGCACTTCCACCTTCCACCATTGCTAGCCTCTCTAGTACCGCGCAATTTTCGCCGGTGCATAAACCCACCATATGCCTTCCTCAAAACAGCCACCATACCTACCTACTATGGCATTTTCATAGCCATTCCGTGATATATTGCCATGCAACTCTCACCATTCCATCTCATGACTTGTGCCGTCACTCTCATATTGCCATTGCATGATCATAAGATAGCTAGCGAGATGTTTCAACCTCATACGCCAAGGTAGATCGTTGCACATCCCGGTATACTGCCGGAGGCATTTCCTATAGAGTCATCATCGTTCTAAGCTTTGAGCTGTGACTAAATAAAAGTGTGATGATTATCACTATTAGAGAATTGTCCCATGTGAGCAAATAAAAAAAGTGGCCAAAGTTGCCCACACCAAAAAAAATAAGGAAATAAAAAAACAGGCCAAAGAGCCCAAACAAAAAAAAGAGAGAAAAACAGAGAAGGGACAATGCTACTATCTGTTTCCACACTTGTGCTTCATAATAGCACAGGTTCTTCATGATTGAGAGCCTCTTGTTTTTGTCACCACCATATGCTAGTGGGAATCTTCATTATATAACTTGGCTTGTATATTCTAATGATGGGCTTCCTCAAAATTGCCCTAGGTCTTCGTGAGCAAGCAAGTTGGATGCACACCCACTAGTTCTCCTTTTGAGCTTTCACATACTTATATCTCTAGTGCATCCGTTGTATGGAAATCCCTACTCATTCACATTGATATCTATTAATGGGCATCTCCATAGTCCTTTGATATGCCGAGTCGATGTGACCATCTCCTCCTTTTTTTGTCTCATAATCTCCACCACACTCTATTCCACCATAGCGCTATATCCATGGCTCACGCTCATGTATCGCATGAGAGTTGAAAAAGGTTTGAGAAAGTAAGAGTGCGAAAACAATTACTTGGCCAATACCGGGGTTGTGCATGATTTAAATTAGTTGTGTGGGGATGATGGAGCATAGTCGGACTATATGATTTTGTAGGGATAACTTTCTTTGGCCTTGTTATTTCGAAAGTTCATGATTACCTTGCTAGTTTGATTGAAGTATTATTGTTTTCACGTCAATAGCAAAGTATTGTTTTGAACCTTACGGATTTGAACACTCATGTCACATGAAAGAAGTTAGAAAGACAACTATGCTAAGTAGCATTCCACATCAAAAAATCAGTCTTTATCACTTCCCTACTCGAGGACGAGCAGGAGTTAAGCTTGGGGATGCTTGATACGTCTCCAACGTATCTATAATTTTTGATGGTTCCATGCTATTATCTTGTCAAACTTTGGATGTTTTGTATGCCTTTTATATCTTTTTTGGGACTAACCTATTAACTCAATGCCCAGTGGCAGTTCCTGGTTTTTCCATGTTTTTGACCTTTTTCAGAGGAGAATTTTGAACGGAGTCCAAACGGAATAAAACATGTGGAATGATTTTTTTTCCATAACAGAAGACATGCAGGAGACTTGAGAACCAAGGCAGGGGACCTCGGAGGAGGTCACAAGCCCACCAAGCCCGACCTAGGGGGGAGCCAGGCCTAGCAGGCTTGTGACCTCCCCGTGGCTCCCCTGCCCTACTTCTTCCGCCTATAAATTCCCTAAAATCTGAATCCACGGGGGAGATCCACGAAAATACTTTTCCGCCGCCACAAGCTTCTGTCTCCGCAAGATCCCATCTGGGGCACGTTCTGGTGCCCTGCCGGAGGGGGGATTCGGATACAGAGGGGTTGTTCATCAACTCCATGACCTGTCCGATGATGCGTGAGTAGTTCACCATAAACCTACGGATCCATAGCTAGTAGTTAGATGGCTTCTTCTCACTCTTGGATCTTCAATACAAAGTTCTCCATGATCCTCATGGAGATCTATCCGATGTAATCTTCTTTTGCGGTGTGTTTGTCGAGATCCGATGAATTGTGGATTTATGATGAGATTATCTATGAATCTTATTTGAGTTTCTTCTTATCTCTTATATGCATGATTTCATATCCTTGTAATTCTCTTCGAGTTGTGGGTTTTTTTGGCCAACTTGATCTATGATTCTTGCAATGGGAGAAGTGCTTGGTTTTGGGTTCATACCGTGCGGTGACCTCACCCAATGACAGAAGGGGTAGCGAGGCACGCATCGCGTTGTTTCCATCAAGGTCAAAAAGATGGGGTTTACATCATTGGTTTGAGTTTATCCCTCTACATCATGTCATCTTGCTTGAGGCCTTACTCTGTTCGTCATGAACTCAATACACTAGATGCATGCTGGATAGCGATCGATGTGTGGATTAATAGTAGTAGATGCAGAAAGTATAGGTCTACTTGTATCGGACGTGATGCCTATATGTATGATCATTGCCTTAGATATCGTCATGACTTTTCACAGTTCTATCAATTGCTCGGCAGTAATTTGTTCACCCGCCGTAATATTTGCCATTTTGAGAGAAGCCTCTAGTGAACACTATGGCCCCCGGGTCTGCTTCACTTCATATTTTCAGCATTACACTTTTACTTCATTGCACTTTCCGCCTTCAGATCTCACTTTGCAATCAGTCTTGAAGGGATTGACAACCCCTTTATAGCGTTGGGTGCAAGCTCGTTTGTGTTTGCGCAGGTACTCCAAACACTTCGCTTGATTCTCCTACTGGATTGATACCTTGGTTCTCAACTGAGGTAAATACTTACTGCTCCTGTGCTGCATCACCCTGTCCTCTTCAAGGGAAAAACCAACACAAGCTCAAGAGGCCGCCGGGGATTTTTGGCGTTGTTGCTGGGGAGTATCGAGTCTAGAATAGTCTCTCGTCAACGTGCCGATTTCTGGCGCCGTAGCAACCAGCTACGAGCAGCTGGTGCTCGCGCCCGTCGATATGGGCCATCTATGGCACTAGGGGCGGTTGGTATGGCGCCGATGATGAGCCATGGCGGCGGTTGCGTTCGGGCCAGCACGGGCGCGTGCGTACAGCAAGCAAACAACGCAAAACTATCGCGGAATGGGCTCTATGCGATACGGCGAAGCACGTGGACTCGCGCCACGACTATTTGGTCATCGGAGGCTCGCCGACGACTAGCACAGGCGGAGCTTCGTTCGGGCACGACGGTGAGAAGGGGCTACGGCGGCGGAAACATAGCGCAATGAGGGGGGAAGGAAGGGGGGCTCACTACGGTCTTGCAGAGGTGCAAGGCGTGCGTGGGGAGGCTCGACATCGTCGAAGTTGAGGGACATTGTCGGCGGGTCAGAGGAAGAAGAAGGGCGTGATTCGGTCGTTGCGGGGGAGCAGAGCTCGAGCGCGTCCTCTTAGTCGACGTAGTCGACCCAGGTGGTGCTCCTGGCGCGGTCTTAGGTGGCGGGGAGGTTGTAGGGCACGTGAGCGACAGCGGTCTTGGCGACGACGACGCATGCTCAAGCGGGGGAAGAAACAGAGAGCGAGAGAGGGAGGGGAAATGAGCCGGGGCTTGATATAGGGCTGTGGTGATGATCTTATCCCCTCCCGGGACGCTCTAGCAGCGCAGGAGGCAAGCTAGATAGGCGAGGACTAATGTCCCACAAGCATATGGGATCGCAGCAGTTTTCGAGGGTAGAGTATTCAACCCAAATTTTTTGATTCGCCAAGACGGGAAGCGAAAGAATATTCTCAAGTATTAGCAGCTGAATATGTCACACTCAACCACACCTGAAAGATTAGTGTCTGCAAGCAAAGTATCAGTAGCAAGGTAGTATGATAGCAACGGTGCCAGAAACGATCTGTTGACGGCAAACTATTCCTAACAGTTGTATCAATGGCGCCATCACGTTGACGGGGGATTATTCTTGAGATTAATGCTTCCCTGGCTACGGCTCTAGAAAAGTCTTGCAACAAGTAACAACGGAGTACCAAGGAACAACAGTAGCAGCAGCAGCAAAGTGGCCCAATCCCTTTTGTAGCAAGGGACAAGCCTAGACAAAGTAACGTAGCGAGAACCATTAGTAAAAGACTCGTAGGCAGTGGATCGGTGATGGATGAGTGTGACGGATGTGATTCATTATGTAACAGCTATAACACGGAGAGATATGTAACTAGCTCCCGTTCGTCAATCTAATGTAGGAATGTATTTTGTATGCAGTCATACGTGCTTAGAGAAAAGAACTTCAATGACATCTATTGTCCATCCCTCCCGTGGCAGCGAGGTCCTAATGGAAACTACGGGATATTAAGGTTCTCCTTTTAATAAAGAACCGGACCAACGCATTAACACGCGGTGAATACATGAACTGCTCATACTATGGTCATCTCTCGGAGTGGTTCCGGCTATTGTCACTCTGGGATTGCCGGGTCATACACATAGTAGGTGACTACAACTTTCAAGATTGGATCTAAAACACACGTATATTGGCGAAAACATAATAGGTTTAGATCTGAAATCATGGCACTCGGGCCCATGTGACAAGCATTAAGCATAGCCAAGTAGTAGCAACATCAATCTAGAACATAGTGGATACTAGGGATCAATCCCCGTCAAGAACTAACTCGATTACATGATAGATCTCATCCAACTCATCACCGTCCAGCAAGCCTACGATGAGATTACTCATGAATGATGAAGAGCATCATGGAATTGTTGATGGAGAAAGGTTGATGATGACGATGGCGACGATTTCCCCTCTCCGGAGCCGGAAATGGACTCCAGATCTTCCCTCCAGATGAAGAATAGGTTGTGGCGGCGCCTCCGTATCGCAAAACGCGATGAAACCTTCTCTCTGATTTTTAACTCCGCCTATGTTGTCTCAGCATAGCCGGTCCCAAGCCCGGGTAAAGGAGGAGGGTTGTGATAGGCGTGGTGAGCCAACGTTAAAAACCCAGCCACTCTTATGGAGATGAAACCCAAAGTAAACTCATTGGGGCGTAACCCTCTTAGCGACGCGCCACATCGGAACCCGAGTGTGGTGTCAAATGGGCAAGGGCCGGGCTGTCACCCCCTTTGTGGAACGCCGTATCTTGATCTGGATACGGTGATAAGTGAGCAAGGGTCGGGTCGCCGCATCCTTAGTGGCGCGCTCCACCGACGCTCCGCGGTAGTGAAAAATGAGCAAGGGTCTTGGAGGATATGCTTAGGTAGCTGGAACGTAGGGTCCCTGACGGGTAAGTTACGGGAGCTAGTTGATACGGCGGTGAGGAGGCGTGTTGATGTCCTATGTGTCCAAGAGACCAAATGGAAGGGACAAAAGGCGAAGGAGGTGGAGGATACCGGCTTCAAGTTGTGGTACACGGGGACAACTTCAAACAAGAATGGAGTAGGCATCTTGGTCAACAAGAGCCTTAGGGATGAAGTTGTGGACGTTAAGAGGCAAGGGGACTGGATGATCCTTGTCAAGCTGGTAGTTGGGGACTTAGTCCTCAATGTTATCAGCGCGTATGCCCCGCAAGTAGGCCACAAGGAGAGCACCAAGAGGGAGTTCTGGGAAGGCGTGCAGGACTTGGTTAGGAGGGTACCTATTGGTGAGAAGCTCTTCATAGGAGGAGACCTCAATGGCCATGTGGGTACATCTAACACAGGTTTTGAAAGGGTGCATGGGGGCTTTGGCTATGGTATCACGAACCAAGAAGGAGAAGATGTCCTGAGCTTCGCTCTAGCCTACGACATGGTTGTAGCTAACACCCTCTTTAGGAAGAGAGAATCCCATCTAGTCATGTTCAGTAGTGGTCTACACTCTAGCCAGATTGATTTTGTTCTCTCTAGAAGAGAAGACAGACGCGCTTGCATTGATTGTAAAGCGATACCTGGAGAGAGTGTTGTCCGTCAACATAAGCTTGTGGTTGCTGACTTCCGCTTTAGGATTCGTGTCCAACGGGATAAGCGCACCAAAGTCGCTAGAACGAAGTGGTGGAAGCTCAAGGGGGAGGCATCCCAGGTTTTCAGGGAGAGGGTCATTAAGGAGGGCCCTTGGGAGGAAGGAGGCGATGCAAACTTGATGTGGACAAGTATGGCGACCTTCGTGCGGAAGGTCCCTGTAGAGGAGTTTGGGGTGACCAAGGGAAGTAGAAGGGAAGCTAAGGACACCTGGTGGTGGAACGATGAGGTCCAGAAGGTTATTACGGAGAAGAAGGACTGTTTCAGATGCCTATATTTGGATAGGAGTGCAGCTAACATGGAGAAGTATAAGGTGGCGAAGAAGGCTGCAAAGCTGGCGGTGAGTGAAGCGAGAGGTCGG
Organism: Hordeum vulgare subsp. vulgare; assembly: GCF_904849725.1. NCBI lineage: Eukaryota > Viridiplantae > Streptophyta > Magnoliopsida > Poales > Poaceae > Hordeum > Hordeum vulgare. The sequence goes on from NC_058520.1 coordinate 259,825,925, forward strand.
GCGTATGAGGACCTCTACCAACTTTTAAACACTAAGGAAGGCGAAAGGGACATCTATAAGATGCCAAGATTAGGGAGAGGAAGACGAGGGATGTCGTCGAAGTCAAATGCATCAAGGACGGAGATGATCAGCTTCTTGTGAAGGATGAGGCGATCAAGTGTAGATGGCGGGAGTACTTTGACAACCTCTACAATGGAGAGGTTGACAACTCTACCATTGAGCTAGACGACTCCTTTGATGATACCACCATGTGCTTTGTGCGACGTATCCAGGAGTGTGAGGTTAAGGAGGCGTTAAAAAGGATGAAAGTAGGCAAGGCGATGGGTCCTGATGGTATCCCCATCGAGGTGTGGAGAGGCCTTGGAGACATAGAGATAGTATGGCTAACTAAGATTTTCAACCTCATTTTTCAGTCAAACAAGATGCCCGAAGAATGGAGGTGGAGTATTTTAGTACCAATCTTTAAGAACAAGGGGGATGTTCAAAGTTGTACTAATTACCGTGGAATCAAGCTAATGAGCCATACTATGAAGCTATGGGAGAGAGTCATTGAACACCGCTTAAGAAGGTTGACAAGCATGATCAAAAACCAATTTGGTTTCATGCCTGGGAGGTCTACCATGGAAGCCATCTTCTTGGTACGACAGCTGATGGAGAGATACAGGGAGCAAAAGAAGGACCTTCATATGGTGTTCATTGATTTGGAGAAGGCCTATGATAAGATACCTTAGAATGTCATGTGGTGGGCCTTGCAGAAACACAAAGTCCCAATAAATACATTACCCTCATCAAGGATATGTATGATAATGTTGTGACAAGTGTTTGAACAAGTGATGGCGACTCCGATGACTTTCCCATTAGAATAGGGCTACACCAAGGGTCAGCTTTGAGCCCTTATCTTTTTGATTTGGTGATGGATGAGGTCACAAGGGATATACAAGGAGATATCCCATGGTGTATGCTTTTGCGGATGATGTGGTGCTAGTCGATGATAGCCGAACGGGGGTTAATAGAAAGTTAGAGTTATGGAGGCGGACTCTAGAATTGAAAGGTTTTAGGCTTAGTAGAACCAAAACTGAATACATGAGGTGCAGTTTTAGTGCTGCTAGGCACGAGGGTGGAGAGGTTAGCCTTGGTGTGCAGGTGGTACCCGAGAGAGACATGTTTTAATATTTGGGGTCCATGTTGCAGAAGGATGGCGATATCGATGAAGACGTGGGCCACCGAATCAAGGCTGCGTGGATGAAGTGGCACCAAGCTTCTGGCGTATTCTGTGACAAGAGAGTGCCACAAAAGCTAAAAGGCAGGTTTTATAGGACAGCTATCCGACCTGCAATGTTGTATGGCACGGAGTGTTGGCCAACCAAGAGACGACATATCCAACAGTTAGGTGTAGCAGAGATGCGCATGTTGAGATGGATATGTGGCCACACAAGGAAGGATCGGTTACGGAATGACGATATACGAGAGAGACTTGGGGTAGCACCGATTGAAGAGAAGCTGGTCCACAATCGTCTCGGATGGTTTGGAAATATTCAACGGAGGCCACCGGAAGCGCCGGTGCATAGCGGACGGATAAAGCATGCTGAGAATGTTAAAAGGGGTCGTGGTAGACCAAACTTGACATGGGAGGAGTCCGTTAAGAGAGACATGAAGGTTTGGAATATCGACAAAGACTTAGCCATGGACAGGGGTGTGTGGAAGTTAGCTATCCACATTCCAGAGCCATGACTTGGCTTCGAGATCTTATGGGTTTCAACTCTAGCCTACCCCAGCTTGTTTGGGACTGAAAGGCTTGGTTGTTGTTGTTGTTGTTGTTGTTGTTGAAACGGAAGATATAGAGCTGAGTTTGGGGGCGGTGGTGCCACGTGGGCCCCACAAGACTGCATGGCGCGACCATAGGGGGTGGCCGCGGCCTGTGGGCTTGTGGCCCACTGGCACGCCCCCTCCGGTGGATCTTTGCGCAGGTATTTTTCTTTTATTCCAGAAAAATCTCCGTAAATTTTCAGGACATTCCGAGAACTTTTATTTCTGCACAAAAACAACACCATGGCAATTCTGCTAAAAACAGCGTGAGTCCGGGTTAGTTCCATTCAAATCATGCAAATTAGAGTCCAAAACAAGGGCAAAAGAGTTCGGAAAAGTAGAAACGACGGAGACGTATCAACTCCCCCAAGCCTAAAGCCTTGCTTGTCCTCAAGCAACTCAGTTGACAAACTGAGAGAGACAAAAGAAAAACTTTGACGAACTCTGTTTGATCTTGTTGTTGCAACTATGTCTAACTCATAACCAGAGTTTCAGCAAGATCACAATCAAATCACATAAGCAAATGACATCTAGGTCTCATGGTAAACTCATATCAATGGCATAATCAACTAGCGAGCAAATAATAATGAGTCTCAAACGTCAACACTTCAATCAAAACAACATGAAGCAGTATGAATTGATGGTATCTCACTAGCTCTTTCTGAGACCGCAAAACATAAATGCAGAGCACCTTAAAAGACCAAGGGTTGACTAAACATTGTAATTCATGGCAATGAAGATCCAGTCACAGTCATACTCAACACAGTTAAAAGCAAAGCATAAAAATGACAGAGGTGCTCTCTAATTGGTGCTTTTGTAAGAGGAGGATGACTCAACAGGAACATAAACAGACAGGCCCTTCGTAGAGGGAAGCATTGATTTGCAGAGGTGCCAGAGCTCAAGCTTTTAAAACAGAGATAATAATTTTGGGTGGCATGCTTTCATTGTCAACGCAATGACTAAGAGTTCTCAACATCTTCCACGCTACACATCCTATAGGCGGTTCCCAAACAGAAAAGTAAAGTTTTGACTCCGCCACCAGCAATCAATAACAATCCACGTCTAGCCGAATCCTCGGGTACCGTCCATACCAACATCAATCCTGGGGGAGTTTGGTTTGCAATTATCTTTTCGATTTGAGCATGGAACTGGGAATTACAATTACCGGCCCCTTTCTCGTGAATGATAGTGAATAAACACATATCAAGGATAACACACCTAGCATGGAAGATACCAATAGCCCCCTGTCACCACATGAGCGGTTCGGGCATGCAAAACAGATTATTTCTTGAAGGTTTAGAGAGTGGCACATGCAAATTTACTTGGAACGGCAGGTAGAGACCGCACATAGGTAGGTATGGTGGACTCACATGGAACAACTTTGGGTTTATGGAGGTGGATGCACAAGCATTATTCCCGCTTAGTACAAGTGAAGGCTAGCAAAAGAATGGGAAGCGACCAACTAGAGAGCGACAACAGTCATCAAAATGCATTGAGATTAACTAACATTGAGTGCAAGCATGAGTAGGACATAAATCACCATGAACATGAACATCATAGAGGCTATGTTGATTTTGTTTCAACTACATGCGTGAACATGCGCCAAGTCAAGCCACTTGAATCATTCAAAGGAGGATACCATCCTATCATACTACAACACAGTCATCTCAACATTCATGTGGGCATCCAAGACAAACCATTATAAGATCCTAGCTAAGTAAGCATGGCATAAGCAACTATGATCTCTAAGTTGTCATTGTAAACATGTTTATCTCACAACAAAGCTGAATCAGGCACGATGAGCTAGTCATATTTACAAAAACAAAATAGATTGAGTTCATACCAGCTTTCCCAAGCTCAATCACTTCATCATATCTCATCATTATTGCCTTTCACTTGCACGACCGAATGATGTGAACAATGACAAACATGCTCGTGCATTGGACTATGCTGGAATCTGCAGGCAAACACAAAGGAGAAGACAAAGTAATATGGCTCTTTGAAAGCTAAACAAGTATGCATGCAAGAGCCACTAAACATTGTAACCAAGATCTTCTACCTTGACCCAAAGAAGAAGAAAACTATCTACACGGGAAAGCTCCCAACAAGCAAAAGGAGAAAAAGAAAATCTTTTTGTGTTTTCTCAAACTAGACAGACACACAAAAAGAAAACAAGAAAAAGAAAATAAACTAGCAGGGAAGATACAGTGGCAAAGTGTGAACACTGGCTAACAAAGTGAAAGCATAAGCAAGAATGTAAAGTCGGTGAGAACACGTACTCCCCCAAGCTTAGGCTTTTGGCCTAACTTGGTCTACTCCCAAGGAGGGAAATAACCAGCTCCAGGATACTCTGGAGTGGATTGAGGATGCCACTGCCTGTGAGCTCCTCCGGCTCCCACTGATAAACTGGCGTCTGGTACTCGACTGGCGGCTCTGGCACGGGCACCCGTGGTTGGGGCAAGCCCCAATATGCGTAGATGTTCGAGGGGATAATAGTGTACCCGCCTGCATGAAGATTGAACAAAGAAGGAGAAGGCAAAGTAATAGTCTCACGAGTACCGTGACTAAATACCAGGTTATAAATCATCCTTCCACCTATATCTCTATCAAGAAAGTCATGACGAACCATGCTATCGTAATGTAGATATCTCTTAGGAAGAAGAACCTCTTCTTCTTCCTCTAGTCTAATGGGTATCTCAAACTGTCTGGCAAGATGGGTAGCATAGATACCTCCATAGAACACCTTTAGAATGGTTCAGGTTCAACCGTTGAGCTACTATAGTGCCCAAGCTATAAGTTTTATCGTTATAAAGGGCTTCGCGCAAGACCGCAAGATCTGGGGAACTAAATGACCCAGCTTTCCCACGGCCAATCAAACATTTTCCCACAAATAATGAGAAGTACCGTAGCACGGGAAAATGAATGCTAGCAGCTCTAGCACAAGACACTCCTCTCTCTTCTCCTACATCAATTGTACAGATGAAAGCTTCCAAGTCCCGTGGACGGGGTTCATGAATATCCCCAACAAAAGGCAATTTGCAAACATTGCAAAAATCTTGGAGTGACATGCGCTGGGGGATATCATAAAGTTTAAAGTCAACCATAGGAGGATTCTTCCTTGGATAGAAGTTAAAGCTTTGTACGAAGATATTAGTGAGGAGGAGGTATTGCGGACACTTATCTTCAACGAAGGCGGTAAGGCCTGCGTTCTCCACCAAGTTATAAAAGTCCTCATAAATTCCCGCGGCGCGTAAGAACACGTCGCTTGGCCATTCGCACGCTCGAACTTCTGCGACTCGAGGGACCAGATACTCGGGCTTCTTCTCACTCCCATCATCCTTGGGCTCACGGCTTGAAGAGCCTCTCAAGAACCTCCTCATCTTTTCCCTTTTCTATCTCTGAAAATTTCTGAATTTTTTAGTGATTCTAAGGAAAAGTGGATAAGGCTCAACGAAACTCGTAGCAACTACTCCCACAAGTGCCTAGAGACGATATTACGCATCAAAACTACTCGGAACCAGCTAGAATCAGCATGCAAGGCTCAAGAACATGGTCACCAAGGCAGCAAAAATACGCGGAGTATAAGGCACTAGAGCAAAAACTAATTTGACCAATGGAGGAGTCACTTACCAAGGAGTAATTTCCCCAAAACAGTTCATAGAATGGTGATTTGAGCAACGAGATCGAAAATCCCAGCAAGAGGAACAAGAACACGGGTTTGAGCTGTGAAACGATTTTTTCTAGAGGTAGGAGAAGCGGATGAGAGCAAGAATGAGTGGAGGGGGTGCCTGTGGGCCCCACCAACCTGGGTGGCGCGGCCAGGGAGGGTGCCCACCCCCCTAGGGCTTGTGGCCCACTGGTGTGGGCCCCATACAAACTCTTTGTCCCGGTATTTTTCAAAAAATCCATAAAAAATCATACTTGATTTTCAGGACGTTCGGAGAAGTTCTATTTTCGGGGTACTTTTCCACCGGACGCTAAAACAGAAAACAGGGAAAACTAAACTAAACCTATCATTTTTCTTCTAAGCAACCTAAAGTGAAAGCTTGGAACACAGGTTTGTGACTCCTCGATTCATCCATCTCATGGTCATCGAAAGAATTCCGTCAATGGGGTTGATCAAATCCCCTCGACAAAACTTCTCGAATCGCAAAAGAGAACGGAGAATTTCCAAATATTCACTAGGTTACCTCAATGGGGATATGTATCTCCCCAACAAGCAAATCATACTTCATCTTGACACGAGGAATAGGGCATTCAAAGCTCCCAATTAGAATCGATGAAGTTTTTTCGATAGCATTGATGCAATGTACTCGATATTGTTTCTTCGGGAAGTGCACCGTATGCTCATTACCGTTGACATGGAAAGTAACATTGCCTTTGTTGCAATCTATAACTGCCCCTGCGGTGTTTAAAAAGGTCTTCCAAGGATGACAGCCATGGCATCGTCCTCGGGAATATCCAAGATAGCAAAGTCTGTTAAGATAGTGGTGTTAGCAACCACAACAGGCACATCCTCGCAAATGCCGATAGGGAAAGCAGTTGATTTGTCGGCCATTTGCAGAGAGATTTTTGTGGGTGTCAACTTATCGAGTTCAAATCTATGATAAAGAGAGAGAGGCATAACACTAACACCGGCTCCAAGGACGCACAACACAGTTCTAACGTAGTTGCCTTTAATGGAGCAAGGTATAGTGGGCACACCGGGATCACCTAGTTTCTTCGTAGTTCCACCCTTGAAAGTGTAATTGGCAAGCATGGCGGAGATCTCAAGATGAGGTATCCTCCACTTATTATTCACAATATCTTTGTACTTAGCATACAGAGACATCTTGAGCATATCCGTGAAACGCATCGTATCTTGAGCATACAATATCTTTCATGTACTTAGCATACAAAGATAGAAAGACAGGTCTGATCATCTCAACCAATCTCTCAAAATCCTCATCATCCTTTTTCTTGGATGGTTTGGGAGAAAAGGGCATGGGCTTCTGAACCTATGGTTCCCTTTCTTTACCATGCTTCCTAGCAGTGAAGTCATTCTTATCGTATCTCTGATTCTTAGGTTGTGGGTTATCAAGATCAACACTAGGTTCAATCTCCCCATCCATTTCATTGCTAGGTTGAGCATCAACATGAACATCACTATTGATATCATCATTAGGCTCATGTTCATCACCAGATTGTGTTTCGGCATCAGAGATAGAGGCATCGTTTGGACTCTCAGGTGTAGCAGCAACAGGGTTGCTAGCGTGTAGGTTCCTATCATCTTTATTCTTCTTTCTAGGATGACTAGGTGCTTCAGTGCTAACTCCTTGAGAATCTTGTTCAACTTCTTCGGATGACCCTCAGGATACAGAAGTTCCTGGGTCATTCTACCGCCTCTAGTAACGACTCTAACAGAATTGTCGTTCAACTCATTGAGCAAGTCATTTTGAGCTTTAAGTACTTGTTCTACCTGAGTAGTAACCATAGAGGCATGTTTACTCAGAAGCTTGTAACATCCCAATTTTCCTAAATTCGGATGTTAATAGATCATTCATATGCATCTCATATTTTTATGCATTATTTACTCTTCTGAAAATTTTATTCATTTTGCAACTTCGGGCAATTTATTTGAATGGATATAATATGACTTCTCCCGTGTGAAATAAAAAGTTTATGATGTTTAAAATGTCATTTGGAGTTATCGTCTTGGTTTCACAAATTTTATAATGCCCGAAATTATTTTTAGTTAAGTTTTTAAATGCTATTTGTGTGGCCTATTGCATTAAGACTATTTTTAAAATTTGCGTTAGGTGGAACTAGGTTTCCTTTAGTATTTATTAGGATATTTATTTTATACTTATATATATACCTATATTAGATTTTAATATATGTATCTATATATATCTATATGTGTATATATATATTACTATATGCGTATATTATTTGTATATGTGTGTATGTATTATATATATATATATTATTTTAATACTTTTCTTTTGTGGTTTTACTTCCAAAAAAAAAAACTAGCTGGCCAGGCCGAGCCAAAGGCTCAGCCCAGCCAGCATTACGTGCCCAGCAAACCACGTGCATGCACCATGTGCACCACGGGACTCCCAGGGAGCCAGCACCGCATGCATCCCAGGCTCCTGCCATGCTAGCTAGCCAGCCCGGCCAGGCTCCACCGAGCCAGGCTAGCATGCACCAGCCAGCTCGCCCCACGGGACCGACCCCACTTGCCTCGCCAGGGATCTCCTGCCCCGAGACAGAGACCGAGGTGGACTCCTCTTGCGAGGGCATAAAGTCCCAGGAACTAAGCCTCCTGTCCCGATTCTTTCTTCTGCAACCCGATTTCTTCTGCAACCCGAGACCCTGCTCCCGATTCGCACAACGCCACCGCCTCGCACACGCAGCAGCCTCGAGCACCGCGGAGCAACGCCGCGCACGTCCGAGTTCGTCCGTGTTCGTCGGAGTTCGCGGAGCCGCCGTCACCGGAGTCCGTTCGACCGCCACCGGAGCACCATCGGGGGAGCCACACCGAGACGGTTCCGTTTTTCCCCGTTGTTCGTGGTGAGAACGCACGCACGAGCGATTCATCAAGTCCTGATGAACAGCTTCAGGACGAAATTCAATCTGTTTTTAATCTGTTTAGCTCTGTCAGATTCTCGGTATAATTTTGAAACGCGTTTATCTTTTTACTCGTAACTCCGATTCAGGAAATTCTTTTTCCTGTGATCTAGTATTGATGAGTAGAACATGTTAGAGCCAGTAGTTTTAAGTTTTACGAAAATTAATTTTTTTGTTAAAACAGATTATTTTAACCTACCGGAGGCCATATTTTGCAAACCGTTCATCCGGTTTAGTTGTTTCTTTTTGCGTTGTCATCGTATCAGCATGTAGATGATTTTATACCTGCTGCCATGCTATTTATGCTTTGGTTTTAAACAAGTTGTTTTATTGCCGATGGTTTTATTTGGTGTTATGTGATTGTGGTGATTGATTGGTGTGATTGTTTGCAACGTGTAGATTGTGCGGAGTGCGACGCAAACTATTGTCAGGAGTGTGACCTTCTGAATCAGAATCAAGGCAAGTTACATGTTGATCATCCTTTACCTATTATTTTTCTATGCATGTAGTATTATATCACCCTATGAAAATTATGCATGTATAGGAAGATTATTATTGCTATGCTATTGAGCTATATCCCCTCGTCATTGAAGATCGTGCTAGATATATTTTGCTATGCTATGTAGACGGGGATTGGTTCCTGTATTCATTGAGATTATGTGAGGATTACTACAAAATAAATTGAGTAGTAATTCAGGATATAATACACCTCTGGGCGGATATGGTATTGCTGGGTGGTTTCAAGAACATCATGGTTTCTACCCTCTGAATGTAAGTGGAATGCCGCCCAGGTTCAAAAAGATCAAACAGACTTAGTGACTAGTAGCTTCCTTGTGCGACCACTCGCCAATATGGGCTCTGGCTTAGTTGATCAGTCGTGGAAACCTTACCCGGATGTGCCAGCTGATGTAGCTATGATAGGTGGGATGGGCCTCCTGTGGGACTAGGTGACTGCTTCTGAAAGACTTCGTCTCAATCTTCGGGTTGGGTCCAGTGGGTACAGCGTACTAACCTCTGCAGAGTGTATAAACTAATCATGATTAGCCGTGTCCCCGGTTATGGACAATTTTGAGCAGCTAGGCCATTACAGTTGTTGGATGATCTTGACAGATGACACACTTAATAAAACTTGATGGGAAACTTAATGATGGTAATAGGTTGGAGTTGGAGATGCCAACTCAACCATATGTGAGTTATTGTAGCAAACAAATTAAAACTTGACTATTAGGTAGCTATGAGGATAAAATCAGCTTTCTGCAAAATAACCATCAGCCTTTCTCTTGTTATACTATGCATATACATGTAGGTCTGTTATATTATCTTTTCTTGTGTAACTTGCCAATACATTCAAAGTATTGACCTATATGGCTGCAACGTATCATGTTGCAGGATATTCAGACGAGGAGTAAGGTACCGTTAGGGTTGCGAGTCTTCACTCAACATCGCCAGTGGGCTATGATGGGACTCATCGTTATTATTCGGCTACTTTTCCGCTGTTTATTAGTATAAAGCTAGCTAAGTGCTATGCAGATTGTTATATTTTCTAAATTCTGGATCATACGTTATTATAAATGATGCACTTGCTATATCTGGTTTTCATCTATACTGTGTGTGCTAGCGAGTCGATCCAGGGACTAGCACAGTAAAGCACAGAGACTCAAACCCTTCGAGGTTTGGTCGTTACAGATGGCATCAGAGCAATGCATTGACTGTAGGTCGTGACCCTAGAAAATGGATTAGAAAAGCCATAGGAGTCTAAATTTATTTTATACACTTTGTCTACATCTTACTCTTTCATTAGACAACCACTCTAGTATCTTGACCAGCTTAAGTAGGAACTAGTGTTGAGACCACCACCTATCTTGTTTTATTTGCGCTATTAACGTGTTAGTGTATCTGTTTATGCCCGCTTGTGGCATGACGATACTAGGTTGCTTGCTTGATTGTTATCTTGCTTGTTTATTAAATTAGGATCTTGTTGGAATTATTCGACTATATATATAGATATGTTTGATTATTGTTATGCTTGTTTCTGTTATTTGTGATGATGTTTTGTTGCCTCATATATATTACCTTGATCATAATATGCATATGGGTAGAATATCTATATTCCTTTAGACCTATTCTATCTATTTTCTTATCTATTCTTGCCCACCAGATGCGGCCCAGACGTGAGCTTAGGGACGGGAATGCAGGAGCAGGCAACAATGATGGCAATGGCAATGATGCACCGCAATATGTGCGGCAGATACTTGAGGGACAAGGCCAGTTGATCCAGTTGCTTGCCCAGAGTTTGGCCAACAATAACAACAACAACCCACCGCCTCCGCCACCTATGGATATGCTCACTAGGTTCTTGAGGTTGGATCCTCAGAGGTTCTCGAGCAGCCCTGAACCTATTATGGCGGATGATTGGCTTCGTTCTATTGGTAGGAACCTGCAGACCGTTGGATGCACAGATGCAGAGAGGGTGAGGTTTGCCTCACATCTATTGGAGGGTCCTGCCGCAGCTTGGTGGGACAACTACTTGGTCACTTATCCCATTGATACTATCACATGGGCGCAGTTTGAGGCAGCTTTCCGCGCCGCACATGTGTCTGCTGGCGCCATGAGTCTAAAGAAGAAGGAGTTTCGTAGCTTGCGTCAGGAAGGTCACTCAGTTAATGAGTATGTGGAGGAGTTCAACAAACTTGCACGTTATGCTCCTAATGATGTTAATACTGATGCAGCTAGACAAGAGAAGTTCTTGGAGGGCCTGAATGATGATTTGGGAGTTCAGTTGACTGTGGCCACTTTTGGAAATTATCAGGAGCTTGTTGATAAGGCTATTGTGCTTGAGGGAAAGCATCAGGCAATAGAGAATCGCAAGAGGAAGTATATCAACAACAAGTTTAATGCAGGACCGCAGCAGAAGCCACGCACTTCATATCATAATCATGGAGGTAATGGGCATCATCATCATGGAGGTAATGGCCACAATCATAATGGCCACCATCATCATTATGGACACAAGGGCAACAATGGCAATGGTAATGGTAATGGAGGTAATAATAACCAGAACCGCCAGAATGTGCCAGTGCAGAGAGACCTTAAACAGGTCCAGTGCTTCAAGTGCAGAAAGATGGGCCACTATTCCAATGCATGCCCAGAGAGCAATAATGGTAATGGGAATTCTGGATCCATCAAGCCAAACCCCTTTCAAAAGGGTCATGTCAACCACGTTAATGTGGAGGAGGTCTATAATGAGCTAGAGGCGGTGATTGGTAAGTTTTTGATCAATTCAGTACCCGCTCTTGTTCTTTTTGATACTGGTGCATCGCATTCATTTATTTCGAGGGTATTCGTTGATAAACATGGATTGCCAACCAAAACCCTTAGTATGCCTATTAGAGTGAGTTCCCCAGGAGCTGAGATGATAGCAGGTGTTGGTTGTCATCAGTTAAACTTGTCTACTGGGAAGCATGAGTTCCCTACAGATTTGATCATATTGAAGTCACAAGGTCTGGATATTATTTTGTGCATGGACTGGTTACAATTATATGAAGGAGTTATCGATTGTGCTAGTCGATCTATTTCTCTCAGTGCACCAGGAGGGAAGAGAATCAAATATGTATGTAAGTACCAGCATAAGAGGATGCAGGTGAACTCTCTTAAGGGGGGTAGCCTGGAAGAGGTGCCAGTTGTGAAGGATTATCCAGATGTGTTTCCGGAGGAGTTGCCAGGTATGCCACCAGATAGAGATATTGAATTTCTCATTGATTTGATTCCTGGTACTGGACCTATTGCAAAGAGACCATACAGAATGCCTCCTCAAGAGTTGGAGGAATTGAAGAAGCAGTTGAGGGAGTTACAGGCACAAGGATTTATTCGCCCAAGTTCATCACCTTGGGGAGCCCCTGTTTTGTTTGTGGAGAAGAAGGATGGAACCTTGAGGATGTGTATTGATTATCGTTCTCTGAATGAGGTAACCATTAAGAATAAGTATCCTTTGCCTATGATAAATGATCTGTTTGACCAGTTGGAGGGAGCTACTATGTTTTCTAAGATTGATCTTCTTTCTGGTTATCATCAATTAAAGATTTGTGAGCAAGATATTCCAAAGACTGCTTTCACTATGAGGTATGGGCTGTATGAGTATACTGTTATGTCATTTGGATTGACTAATGCCCCAGCATACTTCATGAATATGATGAACAAGGTGTTTATCGAGTTCTTGGATAAATTTGTGGTTGTTTTCATTGATGATATATTGGTGTTCTCCAAGAATAAGCAAGAGCATGAAGTGCATCTGCGTTTGGTGTTGGAGAAATTGAGGGAGCACGAGTTGTATGCCAAGTTCAGTAAATGTGAGTTTTGGCTGGATGAGGTAGCATTCCTTGGCCATGTTATATCAGGTAATGGAGTTGCAGTTGATCTATCCAAGGTTGCTGCTGATACAGAGTGGGAGACACCCACGTCAGTTGGTGAGATTCGCAGCTTCTTGGGCTTAGCAGGCTATTACAGGAGGCTTATTGAGAATTTCTCAAAGATTGCAAAGCCTATGACTGAATTGTTGAAGTAGGGAAATAAGTTTGTTTGGACTGATGATTGTGAAGCTAGCTTTCAGGAGCTGAAGCAGCGTTTAGTCACAGCACCAGTCTTAACTTTGCCAGATATACATAAAGACTTCCAGGTATATTGTGGTGCTTCTCGTCAGGGACTTGGGAGTGTTTTGATGCAGGAAGGTAAAGTTGTTTCTTATGCTTCACGTCAGCTTAAGAATCATGAGCATAATTATCCTACACATGATTTGGAGTTAGCCTCAGTTGTGCATGCATTGAAAACTTGGAGGCATTATCTCGTTGGTAATCATTGTGATATATTTACTGGTCATAAGAGCCTGAAGTACATATTTACTCAGAGGGAGTTAAACCTCAGACAAAGGAGATGGTTGGAGCTTATTAAGGATTATGATTTGAATGTACAGTATCATCCTGGTAAGGCTAATGTTGTTGCTGATGCATTGAGTCGTAGGAGCCATGCTAATGCAATTGATATTGAGGATATGCCACCGGAGTTATGTGAGCAGTTCAGAAATCTGAGATTGGATATGGTCCCTAGAGGCTATTTGGCTACAATTGAGGTAAGGCCTACTTTGCTTGACAAAATTAGAGAAGCTCAAAAGGATGATAAGTATATTGCTGAGATAAAGGAGAATATGCTAAAAGGGAAAGCAAAGGATTTCCATGAGGATGAACATGGAGCCATATGGTTTGAGAAGCGTATTTGTGTACCTCAGGATGCAGATATAAGGAAATTGATTCTTCAGGAGGCGCATGATTCACCTTATTCTATCCACCCAGGTAATACTAAGATGTATTTGGATTTGAGGGAGAGATTTTGGTGGCCTAGCCTGAAGAGGGAAATTGCTGAGTATATTGCAGTATGTGATGTGTGCCAGAGAGTTAAAGCAGAACATCAGAAACGAGCAGGTTTGTTACAACCATTGCCTATACCTGATTGGAAGTGGGATCAGATTGGTATGGATTTCATCACTGGATTACCCAGGACTCGATCAGGTTATGATTCTATTTGGGTAGTTGTTGATCGTTTGACTAAAGTCGCTCACTTCATCCCGGTAAAGACTACCTATACCAGTGCTAAGCTAGCTAAGATTTATATGTCTAGAATTGTCTGTCTGCATGGAGTTCCAAAGAAGGTAGTGTCTGATAGAGGTACTCAGTTCACTTCTAAATTTTGGCGTCAGTTGCATGAATCATTGGGTACTAGACTGGAGTTCAGTACAACATTCCATCCACAGACAGATGGGCAGACTGAGAGGGTGAATCAGATATTGGAGGATATGTTGAGAGCTTGTGCTTTGGACTACGGGTCCAGTTGGGATGATAATTTACCATATGCAGAGTTCTCATATAATAACAGTTATCAGGCTAGTCTGCAGATGGCACCGTTTGAGTTTCTGTATGGCAGGAAGTGCAGGACGCCATTGATGTGGGATGAGGTTGGAGAGCGTCAGTTCTTTGGACCAGACTTGATTAGAGATGCTGAGGAGAAAGTCAGGTTGGTTCGTGACAGGCTGAAAATAGCACAGTCCAGACAGAAGAGTTATGCAGATGCAAAGCGCAAGGAGGTGACATATGAGGTAGGAGACCGTGCATACCTTAGAGTTTCACCACTTCGTGGAATTAAGAGCTTTGGGATCAAAGGTAAGTTAGCACCACGGTTTGTGGGGCCTTACAGGATGTTGGAGCGTCGAGGAGAAGTAGCTTATCAGCTGGAGTTGCCAGAAGCTTTGTCAGGAGTTCATAATGTGTTTCACGTATCCCAGCTAAAGAAGTGTCATTCCGAGATGGCAGATGTTCCTTTGAGAGATACAGTGCCACTTGAGGCAATTCAGTTGGAGACTGACTTGACATATGATGAGAAGCCTGTTAAGATTCTGGAGACAGCAGAGAGAGTTACTCGCACCAAGACAATCAGGTTATGCAAAGTTGAGTGGGATCATCATACCGAAGAAGAGGCTACTTGGGAATGAGAGGAGGATCTCAAGCAGGAGCACCCACACCTATTTACTAGCCAACCCGAATCTCGAGGGCGAGATTCATCCTAAGGGGGGTAGGTTTGTAACATCCCAATTTTCCTAAATTCGGATGTTAATAGATCATTCATATGCATCTCATATTTTTATGCATTATTTACTCTTCTGAAAATTTTATTCATTTTGCAACTTCGGGCAATTTATTTGAATGGAGATAATATGACTTCTCCCGTGTGAAATAAAAAGTTTATGATGTTTAAAATGTCATTTGGAGTTATCGTCTTGGTTTCACAAATTTTATAATGCCCGAAATTATTTTTAGTTAAGTTTTTCTATGCATGTAGTATTATATCACCCTATGAAAATTATGCATGTATAGGAAGATTATTATTGCTATGCTATTGAGCTATATCCCCTCGTCATTGAAGATCGTCCTAGGTATATTTTGCTATGCTATGTAGACGGGGATTGGTTCCTGTATTCATTGAGATTATGTGAGGATTACTACAAAATAAATTGAGTAGTAATTCAGGATATAATACACCTCTGGGCGGATATGGTATTGCTGGGTGGTTTCAAGAACATCATGGTTTCTACCCTCTGAATGTAAGTGGAATGCCGCCCAGGTTCAAAAAGATCAAACAGACTTAGTGACTAGTAGCTTCCTTGTGCGACCACTCGCCAATATGGGCTCTAGCTTAGTTGATCAGTCGTGGAAACCTTACCCGGATGTGCCAGCTGA
The DNA here is from genome assembly GCF_904849725.1 of Hordeum vulgare subsp. vulgare. Lineage (NCBI taxonomy): Eukaryota > Viridiplantae > Streptophyta > Magnoliopsida > Poales > Poaceae > Hordeum > Hordeum vulgare. The sequence continues at coordinate 259,841,623 of NC_058520.1, forward strand.
TGTAGCTATGATAGGTGGGATGGGCCTCCTGTGGGACTAGGTGACTGCTTCTGAAAGACTTCGTCTCAATCTTCGGGTTGGGTCCAGTGGGTACAGCGTACTAACCTCTGCAGAGTGTATAAACTAATCATGATTAGCCGTGTCCCCGGTTATGGACAATTTTGAGCAGCTAGGCCATTACAGTTGTTGGATGATCTTGACAGATGACACACTTAATAAAACTTGATGGGAAACTTAATGATGGTAATAGGTTGGAGTTGGAGATGCCAACTCAACCATATGTGAGTTATTGTAGCAAACAAATTAAAACTTGACTAATAGGTAGCTATGAGGATAAAATCAGCTTTCTGCAAAATAACCATCAACCTTTCTCTTGTTATACTATGCATATACATGTAGGTCTGTTATATTATCTTTTCTTGTGTAACTTGCCAATACATTCAAAGTATTGACCTATATGGCTGCAATGTATCATGTTGCAGGATATTCAGACGAGGAGTAAGGTACCGTTAGGGTCGCGAGTCTTCACTCAACATCGCCAGTGGGCTATGATGGGACTCATCGTTATTATTCGGCTACTTTTCCGCTGTTTATTAGTATAAAGCTAGCTAAGTGCTATGCAGATTGTTATATTTTATAAATTCTGGATCATACGTTATTATAAATGTTGCACTTGCTATATCTGGTTTTCATCTATACTGTGTGTGCTAGCGAGTCGATCCAGGGACTAGCACAGTAAAGCACAGAGACTCAAATCCTTCGAGGTTTGGTCGTTACAAAGCTTAAGATCATTGACATTTCTGTCCACACAAGCACTGAAATGACTAAGCATACGAGCATTCTTTTCCAATTGTCTGCTAACATAATCACTGAAACTCTGTTGTTTGGCAACGAAGTTATCAAATTCATCCACGCATAGGCTAGCAGGTTTATCAAAAGGAATATCACTCTCATCAAACCTACTCAGAGAATTTACTTCTACTACCTGTATCGGGTTATCGAGACCATGGATCTCTTCGATAGGTGGTAGATTTTTGACATCTTCACATTTAATGCCTTTCTCTCACATAGATCTCTTGGCTTCTTGCATATCTTCAGGGCTGAGGAATAGAATACCTCTTTTCTTTGGAGTTGGCTTAGGAGGTGGTTCGGGAATAGTCCAAGGATTCTCATTGCATAAGATGTTATTCAATAGAATCTCAGCTTGTTCTACAGTTCGTTCCCTAAAAACACTACCGGCACAACTATCTAGGTGGTCTTTTGAAGCATCGGTAAGTCCATTATAGAAGATATCAAGTATTTCATTCTTCTCAAGAGGGTGATCAGGCAAAGCATTCAGTAGCTGGATGAGCCTCCCCAAGCTTGTGGGAGACTGTGTTCTTCAGCTTGAGCAAAGTTGTATATTTCCTGCAAGGCAGCTTGCTTCTTATGGGCAGGGAAATATTTTTCAGAGAAGTAGTAGACCATATCCTGGGGGCTACGCACACAACCAGGAGCAAGGGAAGTGAACCAAGTCTTAGCATCATCCTTCGGCGAGAAAGGAAATAGCTTGAGCATGTAGTAGTGGCGGATCTTTTCCTCACTAGTGAATAGGGTGGCTATATCGTGTAGTTTGGTAAGATGGCCTACAACCGTCTTAGACTCATAACCGTGAAAAGGACCAGATTCGACCAGAGTGATTAGCTCAGGGTCGACAGAGAATTCATAATCCTTATCGGTCACAAAGATAAGCGAAGTGGCAAACTTCGGGTCGTATTTCATTCTAGCGTTCAGAGATTTTTCTTTCCACTTGCGTAGTAGTTTCTCAACATCATAGCTATCCTTACACGCAAGAAAATCCCCAGCTATCTCTCCCTCCATAACATAGCACGTATCAGGCATAACAGGCAAGTCAGGGATAGTAGCAGGTTCTACTTCAATAGTATCAACAGTTTTAGAAGTATCATCACATCTAGCAGCAACTCTAGCAATTTGTGGATCAAGGAATGCACCAAGTGGCAAAGCAGTATCAGGCATAGCAGGCATAGTATCAAGCATAGCATCATCAGGTATAGTATCTAGCATAGCATCATCAGGCATAGTATCAAGCACATGCGACATATCAAGATTTCTAGCAGGAGGCAAAGTCGCAAACTTACTCAAAACTGAAGGTGAATCAAGTGCAGAGCTAGATGACAGTTCCTTACCTCTCCTCGTAGTGGAAGTGAGGATTTTAGTTCTTGGATATTTCGGATTCCTCATAGTGATCAATAGACGTCAATCCCAAGTGACTCAGAGAATATAGTTATGCCTCCCCAGCAACGGCGCCAGAAAAAGCCTTGATGTCCCACAAGCGTATGGGATCGCAGCAGTTTTCGAGGGTAGAGTATTCAACCCAAATTTGTTGATTCGCAAAGACGAGAAGCGAAAGAATAATTTCAAGTATTAGCAGCTGAATGTGTCAGATTCAACCACACCTGAAAGATTAGTGTCTGCAAGCAAAGTATCACTAGCAAGGTAGTATGATAGCAACGGTGCCAGAAACGATCTGTTGACGGCAAACTATTCCTAACTGTTGTATCAATGGCGCCAGCATGTTGACGGGGGATTCTTCTTGAGAAGAATGCTTCCCCGGCTACGGCTCCAGAAAAGTCTTGCAACAAGTAACGACGGAGTAACAAGGAATAGCAGTAGCAGCACCAGCAAAGTAACAAGTAACAACAGCAACAAAGTGGCCCAATCCCTTTTGTAGCAAGGGACAAGCCTAGACAAAGTAACGTAGCGAGAACCAGTAGAAAAAGACTCGTAGGTAGTGGATCGGTGATGGATTAGTGTGACGGATGTGATTCATCATGTAACAGCTATAACACGGAGAGATATGTAACTAGCTCCCGTTCGTCAATCTAATGTAGGCATGTATTCCGTATGTAGTCATACGTGCTTAGGGAAAAGAACTTGCATGACATCTATTGTCCATCCCTCCCGTGGCAGCAGGGTCCTAATGGAAACTATGGGATATTAAGATTCTCCTTTTAATCAAGAACCGGACCAATGCATTAACACACGGTGAATACATGAACTCCTCATACTATGGTCATCTCCGGGAGTGGTTCCGGCTATTGTCACTCCGGGGTTGCCATGTCATAACACATACTAGGTGACTACAACTTGCATGATAGGATCTAAAACACACATATATTGGCGACAACATCATAGGTTCAGATCTGAAATCATGGCACTCGGGCCCTAGTGACAAGCATTAAGCATAGCCAAGTAGTAGCAACATCAATCTAGAACATAGTGGATACTAGGGATCAATCCCCGTCAAGAACTAACTCGATTACATGATAGATCTCATGCAACTCATCACCGTCTAGCAAGCCTATGCTGAGATTACTCACGAACGATGAAGAGCATCATGGAATTTTCGATGGAGAAAGGTTGATGATGACGATGGTGACGATTTCCCCTCTCTGGAGCTCGAAACGGACTCCAGATCTGCCCTCGAGATGAAGAACAGGATGTGGCGGCGCCTCCGTATCGCAAAACGCGATGAAACCTTCTTTCGATTTTTTTTCTAGGCGAAACGGAAGATATAGAGCTGAGTTTGGGGGTGGTGGTGCCACGTGGGCCCCACAAGCCTGCACGGTGCGGCCATAGGGGGTGGCAGCGGTATGTGGGCTTGTGGCCCACTGGCACGCCCCCTCCGGTGGATCTTTGCGCAGGTATTTTTCTTTTATTCCAAAAAAAATCTCCGTAAATTTTCAGGACATTCCTAGAACTTTTATTTCTGCACAAAAACAACACCATGGTAATTCTCCTGAAAACAGCGTTAGTCCGGGTTAGTTCCATTCAAATCATGCAAATTAGAGTCCAAAACAAGGGCAAAAGAGTTCGGAAAAGTAGATACGATGGAGACGTATCAGGGACGATGCCGACGCCCTGGCTCAGTCGCCATTGCCTGGTGGAGGAGAGAGGTAGGGGATGAGCTGGGGAGTGGGTTGGCTGGCCGGCCGGACCTGTTGACCCAGCTGGGGTGGGGGTCTCTTTCTTTTTCTTTTTTGGTTTATTTCTATTTTTTTACTCTTAGTTGTTGTTTTCGCAAATGTACAACCCCAAATCAGGTGTTGTAAAACATGTGACTTAGCCGAATAATTACAGTGAAATATCTACCACTACCAGATATTGGTTTGGTAAGTAAATGATTTCACTAAAATTTTATTTAAGTGAACAACCATTAAATGGTGTTGTTCGGTTACTGTTTCAGACTGTTAGAGTCACTTACTAATCCCATAACTGTTGATTATAATTTTAGGATTGCCTTTGGATTATTTGTTATTTAATGAACATTTTCCCCAATGTTTGAGCAACTTAATATTTCACATGCATTTGAATTTCAATTTGAAGTTGGAATTTGAAAGGAGATATGGTCCCATTGATTATTAAGCATTGTTAATCATGGTGACTTGGCATTTTCAGGTGAGAGTATTGTAGCTAAATTACATTCAACACTGTAGCAAAAGTTGAGAATGTCACAACTCTCCCCTACTAACAAGAATTCTCGTCCAGAGAATTAAGAGGTAGAAGGAAAAAGCTCGGGGTATTCATCACAAAGACGATCCTCGCGTTCCCAGGTGGCTTCGTCTTCAAAATGATTTGACCAATGCACTTTAAGGAACTTGGTGACCTTGCGACGAGTCTGACGTTCAGCCTGGTCGAGAATGCGGACCGGATGCTCTTTATAAGAGAGGTCTTGTTGCATCTCAAGCATATCATGATCCACTGCTCGAATAGGATCCTTCAAGCAGCGGCGGAGCTGAGACACATGGAAGACATCGTGAACCTGAGTAAGGTTCGCCAGTAGTTCCAATTGGTAAGCCACTTTTCCACGCCTGCCGAGAACAGTGAAAGGACCAATATAGCGAGGAGCTAACTTGCCCTTGATCCCGAAACAGTGTGCACCTCTCATTGGTGTGACAGGAAGATAAGCCTTTTCCCCAGGTTGATAGACCATATCTTGAGGACGGCGTTCATACTGACTCTTCTGACGAGACTGAGTAGCCTTCAGATTCTCATCAATAATGCGGACTTGATCTTCGGCATGTTCAATAATATCCGGACCGAAGAGTGATCGTTCCCCAGTTTCTGACCAATTCAGAGGAGCGAGACACCTTCGTCCTTACAATACTTCGAAAGGGGCCATCTTCAGACTAGCTTGATAGCTATTGTTGTAAGAGAACTCGGCATACGAGAGAGATTCCTCCCATTTCTTACCGAAAGAAATGACACCAGCTCAAAGCAAGTCCTCGAGAATTTGGTTGACTCGTTCAACTTGTCCCTGGGATTGAGTATGAAATGTAGTGCTGAAGGACAGATGAGTCCCCATAGCCTTCTGAAAACTTTCCCAGAATTTTGAAGAGAACAAGCTCCAACGGTCCGAGCTGATTATAATGGAATACCGTGAAGTGAAACAACTCTTGACATATAAAGATCTGCCAGCTGACTAGCATTAATTATTTCTTTGATGGCCAGGAGATGTGCAACTTTGGACAGTCTGTCAATGACGACAAGAATACCATCATTACCTTTCTGAGATTTGGGAAACCAGTGACATAGTCCATTTCAACATGGTCCAATTTCCACTAAATAGAGATAGGTTGCAGTGTTCCAGCAGGCTTTTGATGTTCTGCTTTGATACGCTGGCAAATATCACATTCTGCCACATAGCATGCAATGTCTTGCTTCATGTTGGGCCACCAAAATCTTTGACGGATGTCTTGGTACATCTTGGTACTACCCGGGTGAATAGACAATGGTGTGTCGACTTCTTTCATCACCCTTCCGGTCATTCAGAGATTTTCCTTTTTATTTGGGACGAATAGGCGACCCTTGAAGTACAAGGCGCCATCTTCAGCAACAGTGAAAAAGGAGGGTTTACCCTTCGCAATATAGCTTTTAATCCTGTCAACATCATCGTCAAAGCCTTGCAGATTCTTGATGGTGCCCATAAGATCTGGTTCAACAACCAGGTTATTGAGGGAACCCGAATTAACAACACGAAGGTTCATCTTTCGATACTCGTCAGGAGGTGGAACAAGGTAACCCTGAGGAACAATATCGAGGTTCAGCTTGCGGAATTCCTCTTGCAGACGATCGTGATACTTGTGAACCTGGAGGTGATTGCAGTATGACTTGCGACTCAAGGCATCAACCATTACGTTAGCCTTGTCGGGGGTATATGATATACTATAGTAAAAATATGCTATACACCCCATCCATCTTTGTTGACGTAGATTTAGCTCCAGTTGAGTGAACAAGTACTTCAGACTTTGATGGTCGGTGTAGATTTCACAGCAATTACCGACAAGGTATTGTCGCCATTCTTTTAGTGCATGAATAACTGCGGCAAGTTCGAGATCATGAACTGGATAGTTCTCTTCATGAGCACGCCTCTGACGTGAGGCATAAGAAATCACCTTGCGATCCTGCATCAGCATACAACCTATTCCTCAACGAGAAGCGTCACAATATATGACGAAATAGCTTTTCGTATCTGGAGGAGGAAGTACCGGAGCGGATGTTAGTTTGTCCTTGAGTGCCTGGACATTTTCAGTCCACTCATACTTAACACCTTTGTGAAGCAGATTGGTTAAGGGCTTCACAATCTTGGAGAAGTTCTCGGCAAATCGACGGCAATAGCTAGCGAGTCCGAGAAAACTTCTGACTTGCTTGACATTCTTCGGGGGAGTCCAGTAAATAATATCTTGAATTCATTCGGGGTTGACTGCAATACCATCCTTGGAAATCACATGACCAAGGTATGTCACTTCGTCGAGCCAAAATTCATACTTGGAGTACTTCGCATAGAATTTATGCTCCCAAAGCTTATCCAGTACAAGACGAAGATGTTGAACCTGCTCTCTTTATTCTTCGACAATACCAGAATATCATCCAGATATACCATGAAGAATTTGTCAAGGTAGTCCATGAATATATAATTCATCAATCGAGAGAAGGTTGCCGTTGCATTGGTTAAGCCGAAGGACATGACGGTGTACTCGTATGATCCATAACGAGTAACAAAGGTGGTCTTTGGAATATCCTCTTTGCGAACACGGATCTGGTGGTATCCCAACCTCAAGTCGAGCTTAGAGAAGACGGTGGAACCAGTGAGTTGATCATAAAGATCATTTATCTGAGGGAGAGGATATTTGTCTTGAAAACTGGCCTGGTTGATAGGACGATAGTTTTGAACCAATCGATTTGTCCCATCCTTCTTCTTAACAAAGAGAGAAGGTGCTCCCTAAGCAGAGGAACTCGGACGAATGAAACCCAGACGAAGTGAGTTATCAATTTCTTGCTTAAGTTTAAGAAGTTCATGTGGTGGCACTTTATAAGGACGCTTGGCGATAGGAGTGGTACCGGGTACCAAGTCAATGACAAACTCGACAGCTCGAGCAGGGGGAATCCCCGGAAGTTCTTCTGGAAAGACATCTTGGAATTCTCGGACCACTGGATTGTTTTTAATCCCTTCAAGAGGCGATGCATTCAATGCATTCAAGGCATATAGCCGTGCATCAGCATCTCGGACGAGATGAGCATGGTAGCTTATTAATTCATCTGAAGGGTGTAGGAGGTGGACGGTCTTGGTGGCACTAACGATCGATGCCGTATGAGCTTTCAACCAGTCAATTCCTAGTATGAGATCAATGTTGGACGACTTTAGTAGGATGGAGTTGGCAAGGAATTATAATCCTTCAATTTCAACCGAAACATGGGGCAAACCACAGAGGTTCGGCATTCGCCCCAGGGGTGTTTACCACTATCGGGATGTTCACCTCTTCGCTCCTAATGTCATGCATATATGCAAATTTTTCCGACATAAAGGAATGCGATGCTCCTGTATCAAAGAATACAGAAGCAGGTACTGAGTTAATGAGAAGTGTACCCATCACGGTAGCAGGCTGCTCTTGAGCTTGACTCCCTGCGAGGAAGCAATCCCGGGGCAGCTAATTCCAGTTAAGTAACAGTTCTAGTAGTATAAGATCAGGGCACAACTCCAAGTCGTCCTGTAACCGTGGACACGGCTATTCGAATAGATAAGTTCTTCCCTGCAGGGGTGCACAACAAATTCCCGTCAGGCTCGATAACACGCTGGCTGGACACACTTTTTTGGGTCATGCCCGGCCTAGGAATATCGACACGTCGCAGCGCCACCTAAGCTCAACACAGAGGGCAGCCCGCCGGTCTAACTCGTAAGCACAAAGGGTTCATGGGCCCACTTGCCCTCCGCGCTCCTGCATGATGCGTGGGCGGCCGATATCAGTCCTAGCACCCCTTAATACAAGAGCGATGCATCTCGGGACCACTCGGGCGCGCGCCGCTCCATCACTGACGTTTGAAGAGCTTCGGCTGATACCGCGATCTCGAGTACCCATAATTCTTCCCAGGAAGACGGTTAGTGCGTAATAAGGCCTTCCGACCAACCCGGATCAAATACTCAAATCCATTATCATTTTAATTTAGCCATCGACACAACCACGCGGGAATCCACCCGCCTAACATCTATTCATCAAAGATCCTAGTAACAAGGTCAAGTAACTGTGTGGTTGTAACATCAGGGGGATCCGAGGCATCACCCTCATTGGATCCCGAACGACGTAACCGTCAAGGTGGAAATAGAGGAATCACACTCAAGGGTCCCACACTTGAGGGGTTGCACGACAGGGACATCGTCGGGAGTGGTGAAGGAGGAATCACCCTCGATAACCATGACCGACTAGCTGTACTACAGAGATATCATCCTGAGTACTTGAAAAGACCTCGATGACGCCTATAGGGGGGGTGAATAGGCTATTTAAAAACTTCTTCGGATTTGTCTTGAACCTAATGCGGAAATAAACTAAGAGGGTACTTGTCAAGCACAAATCCTAAATGCACTAGGCACTGCAACGTGTATCAACAACACGATCTACTAAGATGGACACAATGCAGTTACTAACAAGCACAAGTAAGTTACACAAACTTACTTGAGCTATATCACACGACAAGTAGGTGAACAACACAAGATAATAGATCACACTATATCACACGATGTATCAAGGGCTGCAAGTATGTACGTGTGAATATAGAGGGTATGCTTGAATGATTAATCTTGTACAAGAAATAGCCAACACAATATAATGAGCACAAGCAATATGCAATGTATGTATGCTCAAATAACACAAGTAAACCACAAGTAAGGAGTTAGGGTTAAGGATAACCAAGGTCACTGAGACGAAGATGTATCCCGATGTTCACTTCTATGGAAGCTAGTAACCGTTAGAGAGGTGGATGTTACCACGAAGGCACACCAACGCCACGAAGGCTCACCCTATTCTCCCTTTGAGATAACACCACGAAGGCGTTTCTCAACCACTAGTGGTAAGCCTTTGAGGTGGCTTCCAAACCCTCACAAACTTTTCCGGGGGAAATCACACGGATTGATTCCTCTCCGAAGAACTCCTACCGCCTAGGAGTCTCCAACCTCCAAGAGTAACAAGATCACGGGGAATGCTCAAAACTTGCTCAAATCACAAATAGCTTGGGTTGAGAGAAGGAGAGGGAGAAGATCTATCTTTTGATTGGAACAACTCTCAAAGGGGCTCACAAATGCTCTTGGGATCTAAGATTTGGAGTGAGAAAATGTGTGTGAGGTGGAAGTGTGTTCTTATGAGGATAAGGCTGTGTTGGCAACCCTCTCACAAAGTGGGAGGGGGTTATTTATAGTGGGGAGAGAAAAAGAGCCGTTGGGGACACTTTAAGTCACACAGGGTCCGGACGTCCGACAGTTGTCAGAAGTCCGGGCGTCCGCGAGGGACCGGACGTCCGACCACGGTCGGACGTCCGAGACCTTTAGGCATGAGTGGAACTCTTCTGAATTCATCAGCGGTCGGACGTCCGACAGGGGTCGGTCGTCCGAGGCCTATAGATGTGCGTGAACATATTTGAATTTATCAGCATACAGACGTCCGGAGAGGACAGGAAATCCGAGTTATACAGCTCAACTTCTACTGGTGATAGGTTCCGGATTTCCGACGGGTGTCGGACGTCCGGCGCTCGGTCGTCTGAGGGAGCCGGATTTCCGAGATATAGAACTCAACTTCTACCGTTCCAGGCTTCCTGATTTCCGGGACTTGGCCGGACATCCGGGCCTCGGACGTCCGGAGGTAGCCGGACGTCCGAGTTATATGGCTCTGATTTCTCTGGTATAGGATTCCGGATTTCCGAATTAGTCAGTCGTCCGGTCCTCGGACGTCCGGAGAAACCCGGATGTCCGAGGCACTGGTTCTGTTTTCAGATAACAACAAAATAGTGGAGATGTGGTCTGAGCAGAAAGTGATGATGTAGTTTGAGCAAGTTCATCGCAAAACCTGTGATCCCCTCTTAATAGTGCGGGATTCCTAAGGACTCAAGAATCATAAAAATGTACTGATGATCCATACTTGAGTGTATACTTTTATTCGCTGATCGTCACTCCGCACAACTAACGTCAAAGGAACTGATACCTTTGAGTTAGCCCTTTCACCTGAGCTTGATGTTGTTGTTCCTTCTTGGCTCAAGTTGAAAGCAAGACATGATGAAGTCTTCAAGTAGCTTTCCCATACACAATGCGGAAAGCCTAGCTTATGTATTTATCTTCATTTGTCCACCATGTGTGAACATCCACAAGAATCAAGCATGTAGTGCTCAAGAATGCTTATCTTGATCTTGTCCTATCCACCATGTGAACATCCACAAGAATCAAGCATGTAGTGCTCAAGAATGCTTATCTTGATCTTGTCCTTGTTAGCACATGATCATTGACAATAGTTTCAATGATATATTCGTGCTGATCCACTTGAACTTGCACACCACAATCTTGATGACGATCACCACTTGACGTCATACTTCATGGGTTGTATGAGATCTTCCTTTTGACGCAAGCCCAATGGAAACACACCTAACCCCCACATAGGAGTCTCATAAAGACCATGGGTTAGTAGACAAACACGTAATGGACAATGCTTACCTTACCATGGGATCACTTGATCCCTCTCGGTACATCTTATATGCTTTTTGTGTTGATCATCTTGATTTACTCTTTGTGTGAGATCTTGATCAACCTAGTGTTTCTACGACCATTCTTTGGATAATAACTTGAATAACATCTTGGTCAACATATAAACTCCTTGAACCCAACAGATGGACTTCAAGAAGTTCCTATGGACAAATCCTATAAATATAACTTAAGGCAACCATTAGTCCATACGAATTGTCATCAATTACCAAAACCACATATGGAGATATATGCTCTAACAATCTCCCCCATTTTGGTAATTGAAGACAACCACTTCAAGAGAGTTTATATAAGGAAATAAGCATAACCAAGCGCACACATACAAGGTAGTAATTCATGTGAGCAATATGTAAATGCTTACGCAATAAAACCAAAACCCTCTAAACATATCCAAAGTAAACTCTCTAAATTTCTCCCCCATTGGCATCGATTGCCAAAATGGACGAACAGTTTAGAAGGCAAATATAGTAGGTGGTCCTCCAAAAAGTGTGTACTTCTCAGCAAATGAGTGCAGAAAAATATACAAATACAATGATAAGTAGTTGGAGGAAAACAAACTATATTAATGACGCAAAAATTGCAAAAAGAATCGTATGCCACAAAGACATACAAAGATAGAGGCAGGCAATCAAAGGATTCCAGATGGAACAAACAATCATATGGTCCTTCGAACCACATGAATAAAAGATATTATGATAAAGGCAACATAGTGCTTTATCAAAAACTAGAGAAGCTCCCCATGATTTGTGCACTAATATGATATTGTTGTATTTGACACAGGTGCACAAAATAGGATCGTTGCTCCCCCAGAATTTAGAAAACACACAACGAGTGCAAGAGGATAGATGAGACAATAAGCATATCAATTGCACAAAACAAATGTTTGAGCAACATGTAATAGAAGCAACTTAAGAATAGGCTCAAACAAAGTAATGTTTATGAGTCATGGCAAAGCACTTGAGAAGACTAAGATAGGGATGAGCATTTCTCATCAACATTGTCTTGATGAAATGAGATACAGAGTGCAAGACATATCATTCCCACACACACATACTAGAAAATGGGTTCACAAGCTTACTAATAAACAAAATAAGAACCAACGCTTGTGACACCCCATTGTGAAGATAGGAAGTAAGAACCTTGTCAAGAGGAGGGATACTAATTGAAAATGGAAAAACCCTCATCAAGATAAGCATGAGGAAAAAAATAATCTTCACGGCCAAAGAGTGCACAAAGATGTAGGAAAATAAGATACGCACTCAAAACAAATCCTTTCACGAAGCCATAAAAAAAACTTGAAAGAGGAAATGCAACGATGGACGTGAAAGAAAAGAGGATATCAATTAGAGATGTAACTTCTCTCATGTGTAAAAGATTCTAAGTGGAAGACAATCATGATGATATTTGTCCACAAAGAAGGATAGACACACAAAATGGTTACAAGAAGGAGCAAACTAGATATCCAAAGGAAGTCATAAATATATCAATGAAATCTTTTGCTTGGAAGCATAGCACATGGCCTAATATTTTCTTATTGTATAATATGAACTTCCAACATACGATCATCAAAGACATCCCAACTATTAGTAAGAAAGCAAACAAGTACTACAAGAACGAATCAAGAGATTCATGCCATGATGCAACCCGGAAAAGAAAAGACAGGTTGGGTCCTTTGCAAGAAAAGAATGCATGATGTGGATACTTGTTACCGAGACAACATTGGATTGATGTAGTAGATGGTTGTTCTTTGATCATCCTAACTTGGCTCCAAGAATCACATGGTCTCAACATCTTCCTTATAGGTGAGCCGAGCATCCAATGCATCTCCAGTTGTTCCTGGAACAACAAAACAAACAAAATGGTGCCCAAACTCATTGGGACCAAAGAGTTAGAAAACCAGCAATACATAGGACAAACTCCACATACATATGTGCATATAGATATGAATTTGAATTTCATGCACACTTTAGCCAATTTATGACAAGGTGGAATTTCCCCTATATATTGGGTCAAAGAAGGAAAGCAAGCAAAAGAATTTGTATATAGTAGATATGATACGCATGCTCAAGACTTCTTAAGAATCAACTCAACACAAAGTTGATAGGTCACCAAAAGACAAGGTATCAAGTGATAATAAGATCCTAAAACAAAAAGAACTATCACTTGAAGGATATCAATTAAAAGATACCTCAAGGAATGAGATATCCATTGACACATGCCAATTAGAAGGCAACAAGAAACCAATTGAAGGAAAACAAACACGAGGTATCTAGTTTCCAAGAGAGAACTAGGTTCCAACAAACAAAGCCCTCTATAAATTTTCATGATGGCACAAAGCATCATAAAGAGCAAGACTTGCCTCCCATCAACACACACTTGATGGGGATCAAATGATTTTATGATGGGTGAATAAAGAGAGTGTTTTAAAGAGAATAGGATAGCTCCCCCAAGGGACGTGCATTATATAGAATTTGCATTTGAATACACAACGCACACGATGGGATCATCACTTTCTCTATATCTATAACCACACTAGACATGTTAAAAATAGATTCATAAGAGGCAAGAAAGACAAACAAAACACAAAATCCAATGTAAAGATGATTATCAATTCCAATCACATGATGGGAATACCAATTTTCAACGACAAGAAGTATTTTTGAAATGATACTTATTGGTAGATCACAAATATATCCAAGATCATCTTTACCCATAAAACACAAGAAAATGACACTTGTAGAGATAACATGCCACCTAGGAACAGGATAATTTACAATATCAACACTAAGTGGCAACACCTCAAATGTACACATTTTCTAGGTTCGTAATATGCACATAGCATATTACTCCCCCATAATGTGATAACCAACAATATTAACAAGTGGCAAATTGAAACCAACAAGAGATAATTAATGGATCATATAGAATTTGAATTTCTCATGAGTAAGACATACCACATAGAAACTAGATAATCTTGAAATATCAAAACTAAGTGGTATTCCCCATGTATACACATTTATAGGATTGAGAGGTGTGAAAAGCACATCACTCCCCCACAATGGGATAATCCATTAATCTCTCACAAGAGCCAACAAAAATACAGACAAGATGCAAATAGGCTCAATACAAAACTCACATGTACATGATATGCAAACCAACATACACATACTTGATTACTCAAGATAGGCAAGTTGGAAACACAACATATACAAATGCATGCAAGGTACAAAACCACAACATGCAAAAGGGGGCAAGCACCTAACAATGTAAACAGTTTAAGTATAAGTTACCGTAAGGAGGCACATTGGATATAAGATAGAAACTCGATAATCCAAATGACTTGGCTTGAGATAGTATGAATGATGAAGACCCCTTAATTCTTCATTATGTATCCAAGTCTCTAATGTCCTCCATAGTCACCTATTGATCAAGTTTTAGCTTGTTGGTCCCCAACTACGTTGGGTCCTAAGAGGTTAATCACAATAGGCTTGGCAACCCAAATGGTTCTTTTCTTGACACCATTTTGAGTACCAACAAACTTGGCAAACACATTGCCACCCTTATCCTTCCCAAGGGAATAGATATCATCAATAGTGATTGGGTTGGATAAGTTACCTCTTGTGCAAGACGAAGCGACGTGACCCTTCTCACGACATAAGTAGCAACATCTACCCTTTGCTTTCTTCCCAGTTGATTTCTCACCTCGGGGAGTGTTGGCTTGGGTCTTATTGGGAAGAGGCCTTCCTTCAACTTGTAGTTGAATATGTGATTGAGTTTGTGGCCGCTTCCCTTGTTGCTTGTGACTTTGAGACTTCGTCTTCAGAGGGCAAGACCTAACATGGTGCCCTTTAACTTTGCACTTGAAGCAAATGATTTTGGCCGAATTCTTGACTTGTTCTAGACCCCTCTTGTTCTTGTTTGAGTTTAATCCAAACTCATTTTTGTCATTCGTAGATGTTTGCTCACACAAGACGTTGTTGAGCGTGGGCATCCCTTCATGACACTGTTCCAAGTCTTTCTTCAAAGAAGTGACTTGGGCCTTGAGCTCTTTGATTTCCTCTGCACGGTTAGTATCAATGCAAGTACTAGAGGAAGTGTAAGCTTCAATGTTAGAGCAACAAGGCAAGGAAAGTAATTCATCACACGAGGTAGCAACATTATGAGTAGACGAATTACGAGGACTAGCACATGGAAATATAGTACTTTGACTAGAAGTAGTGCCATTGTCCACATGAGGCTTGCTTGATGTTACCTTGGTGATGATAGCCTCATGAGCTAACTTTTGCACATTATGGGATGTTAGAAGATCGGCATGAGAGCTTGTGAGCATTACATGGTTTTCTTCCAACTTCCCATAATTGCTAGTTAGTAAATCAAGTTGAGCACGTAGCTCAACATTATCCTTCAATGTTGATACTTCAAGAGAGGTAGAGTTAGATGTACAAGTATCATCAACAATATGAGAGGAGTAAGTAGCAAATAGAGACTTCTCATGAGTAGATTGAAGCTCCTCATAGATCTTAGAGGTTTTGATGAGCTCTTCCTTGACATTATTGCATTCAAGGAGAAGGACCTCAAAATCCCTTTTAAGTTTATCATGAGCAACTTCAATCTATCCTTTTGAAGATCTTAAGTCTCTACATGCTTGATGACTCTTCTCAAGTTCATGTTCAAGTTGTTCACTTTTAGCTTGTTCATGATTAAGTGAATCTTTACAGTTTTCAAAGTAAGCAAGAACATCTTGGAACCTTTGAAGATAGTTATTTTTAGCTTTATGAAGAATTTTACTGATCACATAGATATTTTCAGTCAAGTCATCATCATCATCCTCATCGCAAATATCATCGTTATTGCACAGGGAAGATGATACCTCATTATTACATCTTGCCATGAGGCACATGTGAACTGGAGGAGTTGATGATGATTCTTTTGGTGAATCAGATTCTTCATTAGTCAAAAGTACTTCATATTTCTTGATTTCCCCTAAATGGTTAGTCATAGAGCAACTAGGGAGAAACAAGATATTTTGATCAAGAGGACACGAGGAAGCAGGCATATCACCACAGACATTTGTCAAGGAATCTTTAGGTGAAATGCATGACCTATAAGCAAAATAATTTACACTATGTGTGGTGCTAGATATGCTCGTGTCCATAGAGGCTATGCCATTTTCATCAACATATATTTCTTCACTCACCATGTCATTACCTTGTGGGATTGAAGATGCTGAGGTGTGCAAGCAATCGGATATGGGAGTAGTGGTGGACTCTTTAAGATCGAAGAGTGAAGAGCTCATGCACCAACTCCTTCATCATAATACCGTCTTCAACAAGATTGGACCCACCATATATATCTTCAAGTTTAGTCCAAACTTCATGGGCTGACTTGCAAGTCGAGATAGACTTGAACACTTCAGGACTTATGGTTCGATGAATGGCAAGAAAGGCCTCACAATCAAGATACATTTCATTAGTAGATGAAGATGCATAATCCTTTTTGTCGGCAATCCCTACAAGAACAATTCGTAAAGTATTTGGGCCCATGGCCCGAAAGTGATGAAGCATACGAATTCTCCATAGGGTATAATTTGTGCCATCAAACTCAAATATGCCATTGTGCACTAATCCAATAGTCGACATCGATACTCTCTAGGTCGTGAAACCTAATTAAAGAGAGACCTAGCTCTGATACCAATTGAAAAGACCTCGATGACGCCTAGAGGGGGGTGAATAGGCTATTTAAAAACTTCTTCGGATTGGGCTTGAACCTAATGCGGAAATAAACTAAGAGGGTACTTGTCAAGCACAAATCCTAAATGCACTAGGCACTGCAACGTGTATCAACAACACGATCTACTAAGATGGACACAATGCAGTTACTAACAAGCACAAGTAAGTTACACAAACTTACTTGAGCTATATCACACGACAAGTAGGTGAACAACACAAGATAATAGATCACACTATATCACACGATATATCAAGGGCTGCAAGTATGTACGTGTGAATATAGAGGGTATGCTTGAATGATTAATCTTGTACAAGAAATAGCCAACACAATATAATGAGCACAAGCAATATGCAATGTATGTATGCTCAAATAACACAAGTAAACCACAAGTAAGTGTTAGGGTTAAGGATAACCAAGGTCACTGAGACGAAGATGTATCCCGATGTTCACTTCCTTGGAGGGAAGCTAGTCACCGTTAGAGAGGTGGATGTTACCACGAAGGCACACCAACGCCACGAAAGCTCACCCTATTCTCCCTTTGATATAACACCACGAAGGCGTTTCTCAACCACTAGTGGTAAGCCTTTGAGGTGGCTTCCAAACCCTCACAAACTTTTCCGGGGGAAATCACACGGATTGATTCCTCTCCAAAGAACTCCTACCGCCTAGGAGTCTCCAACCTCCAAGAGTAACAAGATCACGGGGAATGCTCAAAACTTGCTCAAATCACAAATAGCTTGGGTTGAGAGAAGGAGAGGGAGAAGATCTATCTTTTGATTGGAACAACTCTCAAAGGGGCTCACAAATGCTCTTGGGATCTAAGATTTGGAGTGAGCAAATGTGTGTGAGGTGGAAGTGTGTTCTTATGAGGATAAGGCTGTGTTAGGCAACCGTCTCACGATGTGGGAGGGGGTTATTTATAGTGGGGAGAGAAAAAGAGCCGTTGGGGACACTTTAAGTCACACAGGGTCCTGACGTCCGACAGTTGTCGGAAGTCCGGGCGTCCGCGAGGGACCGGACGTCCGACCAGGGTCGGACGTCCGACACCTTTAGGCATGACTGGAACTCTTCTGAATTCATCAGCGGCCGGACGTCCGACAGTGGTCGGTCGTCCGAGGCCTGTAGATGTGCCTGAACATATTTGAATTTATCAGCATAAGGACGTCCGGAGAGGACCGGAAATCCGAGTTATACAGCTCAACTTCTACTAGTGGTAGGTTCCGGATTTCCGACGGGTGTCGGACGTCCGGCGCTCGGTCGTCCGGAGGGAGCCGGATTTCCGAGATATAGAACTCAAATTCTACTGGTGCAGGCTTCCGGATTTCCGGGACTTGGCTGGACATCCGGGCCTCGGACGTCTGGAGGTAGCCGGACGTCCGAGTTATATGGCTCTGATTTCTCTGGTATAGGATTCCGGATTTCCGAGCTAGTCAGTCGTCCGGTCCTCGGACGTCCGAAGAAACCCGGATGTCCGAGGCACTGGTTCTGTTTTCAGATAATAACAAAACAGTGGAGATGTGGTCTGAGCAGAAAGTGATGATGTAGTTTGAGCAAGTTCATCGCAAAACCTGTGATCCCCTCTTAATAGTGCGGGATCCCGAAGGACTCAAGAATCAGAAAAAAGTACTGATGATCCATACTTGAGTGTATACTTTTATTCGCTGATCATCACTCCGCACAACTAACGTCAAAGGAACTGATACCTTTGAGTTAGCCCTTTCACCTGAGCTTGATGTTGTTGTTCCTTCTTGGCTCAAGTTGAAAGCAAGACATGATGAAGTCTTCAAGTAGCTTTCCCATACACAATGTGGAAAGCCTAGCTTATGTATTTATCTTCATTTGTCCACCATGTGTGAACATCCACAAGAATGCTTATCTTGATCTTGTCCTATCCACCATGTGAACATCCACAGGAATCAAGCATGTAGTGCTCAGGAATGCTTATCTTGATCTTGTCCTTGTTAGCACATAATCATTTACAATAGTTTCAATGATATATTCGTGCTGATCCACTTGAACTTGCACACCACAATCTTGATGACGATCACCACTTGACGTCATCCTTCATGGGTTGTATGAGATCTTCGTTTTGACGTAAGCCCAATGGAAACACACCTAACCCCCACATAGGAGTCTCACAAAGACCACGGGTTAGTACACAAACACGTAATGGACAATGCTTACCTTACCATGGGATTACTTGATCCCTCTCAGTACATCTTATACGCTTTGTGTGTTGATCATCTTGATTTACTCTTTGTCTGAGATCTTGACCAACCTAGTGTTTCTACGACCATTCTTTGGATAATAACTTGAATAACATCTTGGTCAACATATAAACTCCTTGAACCCGACAGATGGACTTCAAGAAGTTCCTATGGACAAATCCTATAAATATAACTTAAGGCAACCATTAGTCCATAGGAATTGTCATCATTTACCAAAACCACGTATGGAGATATATGCTCTAACAGTACTTCACCTGGTGTCACCCTCGGTACCTGATAGTATCTCTATAGCGCCGCACAACTGAGGGGGATAAGTATAGTGTCGGGTCTGGCTCGTCGATCAGGTATCAAGACTTGAAGACAAAGCGGGGCAACTAGGCTAAGGGGCAGAAGGGAAGACTGCTCCACCTATACTAAATAGTTTAAGGTGCAGTACTGAAAGTGGCAGTTCATCAAAATTGGGCTATGCATCAGATATAGGAGCTAACTACAAAAGTAGCAAAATTCTAATGCAAGTAGGAGGAAGAAAGACATAGGAGATATAGAGATGATCAAGGTGGTTTGCTTGCCTTGTTGCTCTGCGGCAAAGGGCTGGTCATTAGGAGGGGAGAGGTCCCCGGCAGCAGCGTCAGTCTCGGGGTCCACCGGTAAGAAGAGGGGGGAGAAACAATAAATAACAGCAACAGGTGCAACACTAAACATGCCATGATAAAAATGCAGGGCTAGGGGTGTTATATTGCCTAGCCAAGTGTTTTAGTTAATTTAGGAATTTATTTGGTATTATTTTAGTAAAGTCATGCACTATTCATTTATCTGAAACACGCAAAAGTTACATGTTCACCTATCTAGGAGTGAAGGTTAAGGATTTTGATTACATAATCAGAATCTACATATTTTTCTCATCCTTTTACATATATAAATTACTTTCATCCGAGTTACGGATTAAAAGATATGATTTTCTAAAGATTTTAACATTTTCTGGAATTATTTTAAATCATAGAAATGAGTTAATGCGTTAGCACTTCATCAACATGACATTAGCAGTCGCCTGGCCAGCTGACCAGTCAAACTGACAGGTGGGACCCACCTATCGGCCATAGTGAAACTAGGAGCGCTTAGTTTTAGACTAACATAACTAATTAGTGGGTGGCCCCATGTGACAGTGGCTATTGTAGTTAACAGATTAATTTTAAAGCTTAATAAACTTAACTAACAAAAGGGGTCCACATGTCATACATAGGGGGGTAGCCCACCTGTCATTAACTGGTCGGGCCCGGTCAGCAGGTTGACTCGGTCAACTAGTCAATCAGGGGCTCGGGGCCCACGGGTCAGTGACCCTAGGGTGGCCCCACTCGAGCCAGGTCAGCAGCGGTGGCGCTGGGTCACCGGAGGAGCTCCGGCGAGCACCAAGGACGACGCTGGGGGTCGGAAATGCCGCCCCGGCCACCATTTCGCGCGTTGCGACCAACTACGAGCAGCTGGTGCTCGCGCCCATCAATCTAGGCCATCAGCGGCATCTTCGGCGGTTGGTAGGGCGCCGTGGACGAGCCATGGCGGCGGTTGCATTTGGGCCAGCACCGGCGCATGCGTATAGCGAGCAAACAACGCAAAACTACCGCGGAACGGGCTCTACGCGACGTGACAAAGCACGTGGACTCACACCCACGACCATTTGGTCATCGGAGGCTCGCCGACCAGTAGCACAGGCGGAGCCGCATTTGGGCACGACGGGGAGAAGGGGCTACGGCGGCGGAAACAGAGCACAATGAGGGGGGAAGGAAGGGGGCTCACGGTGTTCCTGCAGAGGTGCAAGGCATGCGCGGGGGAGGCTCGACGTCGTCGAAGTCGAGGGAGATTGCCGGCGGGTCCGAGGAAGAAGAAGGGCGTGATTAGGTCGTTGCGGGAGCGCTGAGCTCGAGCGCGTCCTCGTAGTCAACGTATTCGACGCAGGCGGTGCTCCTGGTGCGGTCTCAGGTCGCGGTGAGGCTGTAGGGCGCGTGGGCGACGACGGTCATGGCAACCATGATGCAGGCTCGAGCGGGGGAAGAAACAGATAGCGAGAGAGTGAGGGGGAAATGAGCCGGGGCTTGATCTAGGGCTGCGGTGGCGATCTTATCCCCTCCCGGGACGTTGTAGCAGCGCAGGAGGCGAGCTGGCTAGGCGGGGACGACGCCGACGCCCTGGCTCGGTCGCCATTGCCAGGTGGAGGAGATAGGTAGGGGATGAGCGGGGGAGTCGGTTGGCTGGCCGGCCGGGCCGGTTGGCCCAGCTGGGGTGGGGGGTCTCTTTCTTATTCTTTTTTGTTTTATTTCTGTTTTTTACTTTTAGTTGCTGTTTTCGAAATGTACAATACCAAATCAAGTTTTGTAAAACACGTGACTTAGTCCAATAATTACACTGAAATATCTAGCACTCTCAGAAATTGGTTTGGTAAACAAATGATTTCACTAAAACTTTATTTAACTGAACAACCATTAAATGGTGTTGTTCGGTTACTGTTTCAGATTGTTCGAGTCACTTAACTAATCCCATAACTGTTGATTATAATTTTAGGATTTCCTCTGGATTTTTTGTTATTTAATGAACATTTTCCCCCGAGTGTTTGAGCAACTTAATATTTCACATGCATTTGAATTTCAATTTGAAGTTGGAATTGGAAAGGAGATATGATCCCAATGATTATTAATTAATGTTAATCATGGTGACTTGGCATTATCAGGTGATATTACTGTAGCTCAATTACATTCAACATTGTAGCAAAAGCTGAGGATGTCACACTTACCCATAGTGAGAGACGACGTTCTTTGAAGCTTTGATTAAGCTTTAGAATGGTATGATGAAAGCCCATGTACATGGCAATTGTTGTCACGCGTAGGAAATTTTACGGTGAGCATGAAGCCAAGACCATTCTCACTTCA
>NC_058520.1:259873575-259911075 GCF_904849725.1 Hordeum vulgare subsp. vulgare
GTGGGGAACGTGTGCAAAACTCTACAGAGTACTCAAACCTAATCGACAGCCGTTTCCACGGTCATGGACAACTTGAGCCAAAGGAACTGAAGCTATCAGGAATTCTCAATACCATTAACTTATTGATGTGGGAAATATTGATAACTTGGGTATGAGAAATGGTTGGTGGAACCTTCTCATTAACAAGCAACAATGTAGTAAATTTTTCTTTCACCTCTCTCTTGTTGTAGGAAAAAATTGCTTTACACAAAACTTAAACTACAACTTCACCTACCATATATGCATATAGAATAGATGATATTTTCACCCCTATCTTTTGTGACTTGCCGGCATATTCAATATGCTGACCTACACGACTACAACGTATTATGTTGCGGATATTTTCTATGACCGGTATGAGTATGATTTACGTTTACGGTATGCACTCACCTGCCGTTGGTGTTTATTGGGACTCCACTCTCTTGACTAATTCCACTGAGATTTTGAGGCATATATCAATTTTACATTATTTTCATGTGATTGCACTTTGATATATACATTAATGTACTGTGTGTGCTAGCATACTGATCCAGGGATGGCACAGATACATAGAGGCTTGACTCGTTTTGAGTCTAGTCGCTACAGAAATGGTACTAGAGCACATGTATTCACTACTCTCATACCTCTTGATTATTTTACTGAACAGTCCCTACTTGAAACTATAGATGGAGAGCTACACTCTGAATGAAAGAGAGCACTACGAAGATGTTCTCGGAGGCCTGTTTCTCATGGAGCTGGTATAGATGATGAAGTTCCCGATACGTGAGATCAAGGTGACTAAGAGGAAGTCTGGATTTTGGGGTATCAGAACTAAAGTTTTTGGACGTAAAGAAGACCCCAAAACTGAAGACATCAACTATGGCACACTGGCCCATGACTATGATATCGGAATGAACACTGTTGTTCATGATGCTATCGCGTATTTGAGCTATCGTCATCGTGTTGAGTTAGGTACCAACTACTTTGGAAGACTTGGATGGCAGAAGCCTCAGGGAGCACACATCATTCTGACGGACGAGCAGAAGGTGAATTTTCACATGTACTAGTGTGTAATCAAGAACTGGAACATTATATCAAGAACCTTCAAAAGGACCTTCTCTCAGAATTGTTCGATAATGACGCACTCCTTGAGAGTTTCAAGACCGAGAAATTGAAGGTAGACAATGTGAAGAAAGACGATCCCGAGATTAGGAAGCTTCATCAAGACTTGAAGAATAGTCAAGCCATGGCACATGCTGTTGATGTCGAAATCCAGAAGCACAAGAGACAACTCCTAGAACTACAAGGACAGCATCAGAAACTCTGCGTCAATAGGGAATATCTAGCGGAAGAACATGAGTAGATCAAGAGTGACCAGAAGAAGCCACTGATGATGAAGACATGATATGAGCTAACTTAGTAGTAGTAGCCCCAACCTGAGAGAAATAAAGATGAACGTTTTTGCGTATTTCGTGATCGACCATACCAACTTTATGTGGGTTGCGATACTATACGATTGATTGAATTTTATAAATGTGTGGATTTGAGTTTAGATACTTTTGTGTATTTTGTTTATATCTTTTCCCTCTCTCTCTTACCCATATCATCCCAAAAACCTTGGACCCAATAGATTTCATATGAAGATGGACTTGTAATCTCTGGACCAATGACCCAGCTGGAAGATGAAATATGGATTTAGAACATGGAGAACCACCTCGGGAGCAATTTGATTTCAAGGAGGTATGAAGTGGCACACGCTCTTCAGTACTTTACCCAAGGTGGTGCTATCTGGTGGAAAATGCATCATGCCATACAAGGATTTAGTGGAGCAGAAACTTGGGACAAATTCAAGAAGACTCTGTTAAGATCTCGTCTCATTCAAAAGTGCTATGATAACCCGATGAAGAAGGCTTGTGCATGCAAGATCTGTGGAGAAATAGGACACACCCAGGAAGAACACAAGGATCGATGCCTTCATTGTGAAGAAAATCACCCATCTGAGGAGTGCCCAAGTAGTCAGGTGACTTGTTCCTTGTGTGAACGAACCACCCATCACCCAGCTCAGTGTCACATTTACCCCAAGGTGCAACAAGTTGTAAAGAAGCAGAAAGAAGCAATGGAGGAAACCCTCAAGAATAAGATTCTAGAAGAATGTGCGATAAGGAAAATATTGAAGACCCTGATGGGCAAGGACTAACCAGATTTTTCTCTAATGTGTGCTACTCATGTGGACAAGAAGGACATTTTTCACAAGATTGGACGAAGGAAAGCCAAGACTGTGTGGGTAACTTCCCGACAGAAAAAGTAGAGTTTAATCCTCATGAAATAGAAGACCTAGCCAGAACAAAGAAGTCCAGAAAGAAGAGAAAGTACACTCAGACGAGCCAAATGCCCACAGATAAGGACCTGAGTCATATCCCATGTTTCAAATGCAAGACTTCAGGCCACTATGCCAATATGTGCCTAGGAAGGAAGCAGGAAACCCAAGGAGCAAAAGCAAACACCAAGAAGCCTCGAGACAGGTCGGATGTCATTTGTTTTCGTTGCAAGGAAGCAGGACATTATGCTAGTAAATGTCCACAGGGGAAGAAATCTAAAATAGAGTAGTTAAGTTTTGACAATAGCAATATGTGTAACATGAAGCACACTTGTTTTCACGAGATTATGGAATTGAATTTTATAATGTAAGACTTAGGGATTGTAGTAAGTTCACGAATCAATGGAATTTATTGTGTCATGATTCCCTATGTGTAAATTTCATGAGTTGTTTCTGTATGAACAAAGATCTCTGATCACTTTTGAGGATATGGGAAAATATGGTCTATGCATGCATGAGTATATTTCATTTTAAGTGTGGTAGTGATCGGTAAAAACCACAGGATCCAGGGAATAGGAATGTACCATGCATACCAAGGAGCCAAATCCACCGAATACTGTTGAAGTAAATGTTGGACCATATCGAACTATGTGGGTGACAACATTTGTAACAAAGTACTTCTGAAGTTGGAATTTCTAAAAATAGAATGAGGAAGAAATGAAGGAATTATTATGAGCAACCAATACCTAAGGGTAAACAAACCAACAGAAGGAAAATGAGTTCAAAGAGTAGAACTTGTACCAAGGATGCATCCCAAAAAAAATGAAGGTTGCCCCAAGAGCATGAAGGAATAAGCTATGATGGATGAGCAAATGTTTTCTTAGAAACATACGAAAACCTGCGAGTGGTGAAGAACACGATAGATGTTCAGCTTGCAGAATTATTGGAATTATCCGAACATCGTTCGTGAGCAAGAGAAATTATGCAATGCTTGTGAGGATGCCCAAGTGATAGAATACGAGATTCGCTAAACCTTGTACAGAGTAATGATTTGGGTGCGAAATGGATTGATCACCATGACGACTTACTCTTATCATTCTCTTGCTATTTGGGAAGGTAAATCTGAGAGACTTGCCCATAGTGAGAGACGACGTTCTTTGAAGCTTTCGTTTAAGCCTTAGAATGGTATGATGAAAGACCCATGTACATGGCATTTGTTGTCACGCGTAGGAAATTTTAAGGTGAGGATGAAGCCAATACCCTTCTCACTGCAGGATAACCACAAATGGTAGACCACCATGAAAATCCTCGATATGTTATTTAGAATGATCACGATACTTGTGAGTTAAGAAGATCCATTGAAGGAAGAAGCTTGCATCAACGAAAGAAACACCGGATTTTGAGGGAAACATTATGAATATAACGTAAGAGCATCACCAAAGGAGTTAGTATGAAGAATGTGAGGAGTCATAT
The DNA here is from genome assembly GCF_904849725.1 of Hordeum vulgare subsp. vulgare. Lineage (NCBI taxonomy): Eukaryota > Viridiplantae > Streptophyta > Magnoliopsida > Poales > Poaceae > Hordeum > Hordeum vulgare. Next base: position 259,877,384 of record NC_058520.1, read on the forward strand.
GCCAAGACCCCAGATGATTTTTAAATATTTGAGGGACCCGTAACTCTCATTTTTGTGTGTGGTAGCACCCCCACTTGGCACAACAATAGATTTGTTAGAAGACCCCAAACTCTAACCTTTTCATTATAGCCTCTTCGAATCTCGAGGACGAGATTCATTTTAAGTGGGGTAGGTTTGTAACATCCCAAATTTTGGAATGTTAAAAATAATTACTAGATTGATTGATTGTTTGATTGAGTGATTGAAAATTTAGTGAAATTTGAAACTTTTTAAAACTTTTGAATGAGAGCGAATCAAATGACTTTCCCACTTCCTTATGAATCCAATTTCATCCAATCCAAACCATTGAGAGAAGATAACAGGACTTCTTCAAAATAAAGGACATGTAAAAAAATGATTTGTGAAAATAATTCATTTTGCAATCTATTTCATTTTGGCTCTATTTTAAAAGTTTAAATGAATTCAAATATTAAAAATATGAGAGGAGGAACATGACCCTCCAAATTAGGGGAGTTTTGGGAAATATTTGAACCATAAAACTTAGGAGGACATTCGAAAAATATTTGTAAAAGGAATCAAATCATTTAGGCAATTTTCTGAAAATAATTTTTTCTGAAGTATCTATTTTGGCCGTCGAAAAATGTTCACCTTATTGGATTTATTTTTGTAATAATTCTGATACATAATACTCCTATAGTTGGAGTTATATTTATTTTCCTTTTTTATGTTTTAGTTTCCTGTTTTTAAACAAAAGGAAAAAAAGAGTTTTAATAAGAAAGTGGTGCGCTGAGTAGGAAAGTTTTGCCGCGGCCCGTTAACCAGATCTTGCCCAAATCCCTCCTCACGGGTCCGTTGCCCTTTCGGATCGGCCACCGAACCCTTGCCCCCTCTCTCCCCCGCTGGCGCCCTGGCCCCACCGACCGATCCCTCCCCCCCCAGCGCTCACCTTCCTTCTCCCTCTTCCTTCCTTCCTACCTCGTCGGAACTCGCCGGATCCGAGCCGATTCCCTCCTACTCCCCTTCCTATTCTCGCACCCGAGACCCTCTATAAAACCCCTCGACCCCCGCACCTCGTTTTCTCCATGAGCCCCACACTCCCCTCGCTAGAGCGCCTCGCCCCACCTCGCCGGACTACGGCCAGGAGCCGAAGCTCCCAAGCTCGAGCCGCTTGAGTCCGTCGCCCTGGAGCCCCTCTGACGCCGCCAATGAACGCAGCAGGCCCACCGCTGTCGCCTGGTCCCCTCCATTGACGTCCCCGACCAGCGGAACGCCGTTCCTGTCCACCTCTGGGGGTCGGCCTCGCCGGAGATCTCGCCGGAGTTCACCAACCCCCGGTGAGCACCTCCTCCTCCTTGACCGTTAGATCTAGAGCGAACTGCCTGGATTGGAAATAGATACCCCTTCGGTCTATTTTAAGTGAACCGGCAAGTTTTATTTTAGTAATTTTAGACTAAGCATTTTTGTTTACTGTGCGGTCATCCATCACTTTAGCCCCGCAGTGCACGCCTCTCACCCACTCACAACACGCCACGTAGCCCCCAGTGCGCTAGTTATCTTTTTGTTTTTTTTTTCTGTTTTTAATTCTTTAATATAAATAGTTTTTGTTTTTGTTTTGTTTATATCTTTATATTTTCAATTATTTTTGAGTGAAACTTTTTGCATCATGTCAGAAATTTTGTCTAGTTTCCGTCGATATAAAGTTTGACCATGTTTGAATAATTTAAATTTGAATTCTAACTGATTTGATTCAAATATTTTTTTCTAAATATCTTGATTTCAAAAATAGGTTTTTAGTTGATTCTTTTTTCTACTGGTCACTAGTGGTCTTATTTATCATTTGATATAATTTCAGAATTTTCAGAATATTTTAAATTAAGATTTTAAGCAAAACAGATTCCGTTTTAGGTCTTTTTAGGTTTATTGCTTTTTCTTTTGTATTAATTGCTTTTAATTTGTTTTCTTTTGTAATTGTGACAAGTTATATTTTTCTTTTTGTTATTTACCAGTAACTTTTCAACTACAAGAACAAAAATTTATTTTATTTATTTTTATTTGATTGTATGGAATTAATTCTAGTTCAATAATAACTTGCAAATTGATTTCATTGCCAAATTAAATTCCTATCTGAAAATACTTTATATATTTTTATGAGTTTCATTGTGTGTTAACTTTTCTTTAGATCAGAAACAATTTGTATTGAAGTTGAATTTTTTTTGATTTAATCCAAGGATAACATTGTTTCGATCATAAGTAGAGTTTAACAAAAACTTTTCAATTACTTCTTTTTGCTAAAAAAATTTATGAAAAAATAATTTCTGTTATCTTAGTTATTTTATATTTTCTTTTCTGTTATTTTACTATTTTATTGTTTTATTTACTATTAAGTTTAATTGGGACAAAAACTATTTTGTGATTCTCATAGTAGAAGACTCCAGAGTTTTCTTTGAAGTTTCTTTTGGTTTCTTGTTTGATTTGATTTATTGGATAAACTTTATTAGTTGTTGTGATATTGATTGTGATGAGGACCTGACTACCTTTGATATTATCACAATCAATGCATATGTGTATTTATTTGAGGTGATTTCTGATAAAACTCACGCAATAATTTATATATGTTATCCGGAACAAAAATACTTCACCTGTTTTTATTTTATGCCTAAATGTAGAATGACCGAACAATTTTATGAATCAAAAAGTTCTGTCACGTCACTTTTAGCACAAGAGAAGATAGAGTCCAAGTCTTTCACATGCTCGACTAAGATTCGGACTGCATAGACATACTTGTACCAAAACGCCTTCAACTTTTTCATCTGGACTCCGAATTGCGTGATACTTTTTGGGCTGCAAAGTAGATTTTACTGGCTTTTAGTCCCAATTGGAATCACCTTCAAATTCGTCTGGAGCATGGACATCTCGACCAAACAAAATAACGTTGCACCAGAATCCAAGTCAAACAACAAGTCCAAAGGTGTTGCACCACCTCCACTTGGGCCCATAGGCCTTGTACGACCTAGGTTTAGTTTTAGGCTGCCTTGGGATGTCCTCCCTCCTCCTTGCCCGCCATCCCTTTCTCCTATATAAGTAGATCAACCTAGTAGATTTTTTCTTGGGATTTGTTTAGTTAAAAGTTAGCCATTGCAACTTCGTGTACTTCGTTTGTGTCCAACGACCAGACTAAGACCACTTTTGGATCCCCACCCTTATCAATACTTCATATATATTTGCAATATTCAGATTGGTATATCATATTGTTGCTTGTTCTTCGATTGCTTGCCGGAATGGACCTTTGTGGTTAGGTGCTACCTCTTGAGCTTGCGTTGGTTTTTCCCTTGAAGAGGAAAGGGTGATGCAGCATAGTAGTGATAAGTATTTCCCTCAGTTTGAGAACCAAGGTATTAATCCAGTAGGAGTATCAAGATGAGGCACCAATGTACCTGCACAAAAACAAACAAACTTGCACCCAACGCTATAAAGGGGTTTTCAATCCCTTCACGATTATTGGCAAGGTGAGATCTGAAGGTGGAAAGTGCAACAAAGTAATTGTGTAGATCTGAAAATATGATGTGAAGTAGACCCGGGGGCCATAGTGTTCACTAGAGGCTTCTCTCATGATAGCAAGTATTACGGTGGGTGAACGAATTACTGTTGAACAATTGACAGAATTGCGCAAAGTCATGATGATATCTAAGGCAATGATCATACATATAGGCATCACGTCCGAGACAAGTAGACCGATTGTAGCGACCCGACTCAAAAACGAGTCAAGCCTCTGTGTTTCTGTGCCACCCCTGGATTAGTATGCTGGCACACACAGTACATCAATATATATATCAAAGTGCAATCACATGTAAATAGCGTAAAACCGATATATACCTTAAATATCTCAGCGGAAGCAGTCAACGGAGTGGAGTCCCAATAAACACCAACGGCAAGTTGAGTGTAGACCGTAACCCTGAATCGTACTCTTACTCCTCGAAAAAAATATCTGCAACATAAGACGTTGCAGCCGTGTAGGTCAGCATATTGAATATGCCGGCAAGTCACATAAGAGAGAGGTGAAAAGTAATCATCTATACTATATGCATATATGGCAGGTGGGGCTATAAGTTTTTAGCGAAAAGCAAGTTTTCTCCTACATCAAGAGAGGGCTAAAAGCAAAGATATTACTACAAAAGTTGGTTGTTAACGAGATGGTTCCGCCAACCAGTTCTCGTACCCATGTTGTCAAAATTACCCTCATCAAATATATTTAATGGTGTTGAGAAATCCAGATAACTTCAGTTCCTTTGGCTCAAGTAGTCCATGACCGTGGACACGGCTAATCGATTAGGTTTGAGTACTCTGCAGAGTGTTGCACACGTTCCCCACAAGATTTGATCGCCTCCGAGTATGTGCTCGCACTTCAGGGTGTTTGAAGACCGGATGATCAAAACATGGTCTTTCAACGGGTCCCTCTGAATCCCTGTCGGTGCCCATCCATTCCTACCGTTCGTCTACATCTGCTAGCATCGCCTGTCCAGAGTCGCCGCGTTGTCCAACCAAGCCAGAGCCCATAATGACTTGTGGCTGTGCAGGTAAGCCTTGGGTCTTAAAAATATCCGTCCGTCTCTTTGAGCCTGGGTGAAGCTTTCCGCAGGATGACATGGCCTCTCCAGCATCCCGGGCATCCACTGGGTTTTCCAGGGAGCCGATCAACCGTCCTTCACCCAGTGTTGCATTGCGTCCGAGGTCTTGAAACTCTTGTCTTAACAGGTCTTGATTATTTATTCAACCTCGCATCACTCGTGTTATGCACTCAACCGAAATCCCGTCTACTCAAGCATAGCAATATGAAATTTGTCGTCCCGGAGCCAAGTATCGGGGTTGTTGTGTGCCTACCACATGATACTACAACCTATACTAAATTTCCAAGTACCTAAGCAGCATGCAGTTCGGGCATAGGATGGTAGAACTACGATGCATAAAACATAGGTGATAGTATGATCAAAGTGACTTGCCTGTCATGTTCACGAAGAAGAATTTTCTCGAGAAAATAACTTGATAGACTACTCGTCACTCTCCGATGAAATCTATATAACAAACATATCATCCACATAAGCACTCATACTAGCAATCATTCTAGCAATAAAACAAAAGAGAGAGCGAATAGGAATTCCGAAAGAAACTTCAAATAAGACTAGGGAGTCTTCTACTACGTCAAACACTAAATGATTTTTTTGTCTAACAGAAAATAATAACAAGGAACTAAGATATAAATCTAACTAAGACAAAATAAAGTATTTTTCACAAAACTTTTTGAAAGTATTCCCAAACGGGATTTGAAACAGTGGTGAAAACAATTGCACGTTACTAAGGAACGAGAATTGATTTCATGAAAACAAATAAAAATAAAATAAAAACTTGTTGCAAAACTACTGTTTATGTAACAGAAACAAAACATAATATTTCTGAAATAATAAAGAAAATATTTTAAAACAAAAATAGAAAATGAATTAGCCGAAATCCTAAAAGAGGTGAAACAGAAATTGTTTCACATGAAACAGTGAGCTAAAATAATCAAACAAATCTGAACTTTTTACCACTGATAATTAGGATCACTAGTGATCAGTACCAAAAGGAATCAAATTAAAAGCTATTTTTAAACTCCTGGAATAGGCAAAACAATGTTTAAACTAAATCTGATCTAACTTATATTTCAAAATTTCAAACATAGACAAATTATATATTTTTTAAATCTACAGGAAATTTGTGAGCTACGGGAAAAAGAATCAATGTCATTGGACTTAGGTATAAAAAGTTGTGGCTAAAACAAAACAGAAAGTTTCTGTTTTTGAAATCAGGCAGAAATTTATGAAACTGCTAGTGGCTAACAGAGGGTTACACGTGGCAGGCTATTATTGGCTGCGGGGGCTGTTTGATGTATGGCTTCGGGCAAACGGTCGAAGGTTAGCAAGGTTCGCTGGTTAAAACTTAAGTGACAAAATAACCCAGTGGTTTTTCTTATTAGACCGAAGGGGTATCTAGTGATTTAATCTAGGCCGTTGCATGAAGATCTAAGGGCTAAAAAGGGGTACATGAAATAATAGAGAGATGGAGGGAGCTACCTTGCTGGGCAGTGGGTTGCACCGGCGAGGGAGGGCTGGCCGGCGAGGGAGGGGGGCTCCGGGGCGGTGGAGGGCTTCGGGGGAGGCGGCGGCGGGGTGCTCCTCTGAGGGGAGGCGCTCGGGGTAGAGAGGGGCGGCGACGGGGCGCTCCCAGGGCGAGGCCGAGGGGTGCAGTAGCTTGCACCGGCGGCAGCAGGCTTGGGCGGCGAGGGGACGGGCGGCGGCGGGGTCCGACGGGTTGGGGTTGGGAAGGGGTCGGCTGAGGTGGGGGGGCATATATAGGCTTAGGAGGGGGTGGGCTATGGAAAGGCGAGGGAGGTTCTCGGGGAAGAAATCCCTGTTTCTCGGGAGAGCTCCGTTGGGTGCAGCAGGGAAGGAAGGGGAGGGAGGTAGGAGAAGGAAGGTGACGTGGAGGGAGAGGGGGCTCGGGCAGGCCCCCTTGGGCAGAGAGAGGGGGAGGGAAAGGCATGGGTGACGGCCGGCTTGGGGATGGGGATCTCGGATCCCAGGGAGTGGGGATCGGCCCAAGCTAAGATGCGCCTAGGGCGGCTGCGGTTTCTAAGGAAAAAAAAAGAAGACTTCCTAATATTAAACCTTTCCAAAACAGAAAATATAAAAGCTAAAAAAAAAGAAAATAAATCAATATATTTATATATGGTATTATATATCAAAAAAAATCAGAAAAAGAATCTCCATCCGAATAACATTTTTTTAAAGCCAAAATAAAAACTTTTAAAAAATGTTTTTTCAGAAATTCCCAATTTGCTTTATTTCTTTTTGCAATTATTTTTGCAAAAGACCTTTGGGTTTTCTTGGCTCAAATATTTCAGAAACTTCTCGCACTTTGGAGGGTCATTTTCCTCCGCTCTCTCTCTCGCGTGCAAGAGAGTTTTCTCCGGACATTTCTCGCGCGATGGAAATGCAAAACAAAAGACGAAAGAATTTCCCGGCTTTTCTTGCACGAAGAAAAGGGATAGAAATGCAAGAGAATTCAAATGCAAATATCTCCGTTCAAATTATTTATAGTTGAAGAAGTCATGTCATCTTCTCTCTTTGCTTTTAAAAGCTTGAATTTGAATTCACCGGACAAGGGGAAAGTCATTTTATTCCCTCTCATTCAAAAGTTTCGAAAAATTTCAAATTTCACACAAGTTTCAATCACTCAAGCAAACAAACAAACAATCAATCTAATAATTATATTAACATTCCAAAATTTATAATTTTGGGATGTTACAAACTACCACACTTAAAATGAATCTCGTCTTCGAGATTCGAAGAGGCTAGAAAGAAAGGTTAGGGTTTGGGGGTCTTCTAACAAATCCAATCTCCGGCAAGGTGGGATGCTACCACACCTAAAATGAGAGGTAACGGTCGCTCAAAATGCTTTAACGATCCTCTGGGGTTTTGGCAACTGACATCGCACAGTCTTCATATTAAATCCTTTGGTGATGCGCTCCCGTTGATATAAGCTTCTTCCGTCACTGGGTCTTCTTAACTGACAGTCTCGTGATCAATTCTAAATAACATATCGATGGTTCTCATGGTGATCTACCATTTGTGGTTCTCCTGCAGAGAGAGGGGTCTTGGTTTCATCCTCACCGTAAAATTTCCTACGTGTGACAACAAATGCCATGTACTTGGGGCGTTCATCATACCATTCTAAGGCTTAAACAAAGGCTTCAAAGAACGCCGTCTCTCTCTATGGGTAAGTCTCTCAGATTTACCATTATGAATAGCAAGATAAATGATAAGAGTAAGTCGTCATGGTGATCAATCCATTCTGCACCCAAATCATTTCTCCATATAAGGTTTAGCGAATCTCGCATTCTAACACTTGGGCATCCTCATAAGCGTTGCAGAATTTCTCTTGTCCACGAACGAAGTTCGGATAATCCATTGGTTCTGCAAGCTGAACGAAACATCTATCGTATCTTTACAACTCTCAGGTTTTCGTATGCTCCTAAGAAAATGTTTGCTGATCCATCATAGCTTCTTCCATAAATCATATACATTTCATAATCAATCCTTTATTACATCCTTAATTTATCCTCAAAAACTCCAATTCAAAAGTACTCTATTACATATGCTGCCATCCACATTGTTCGGTATGGTCGAGCATTTCTGCCAACTTTATTCATCTGTCTCTCTTGGAGGTACTTTAGTTCCACTAGAACTTTCCGATGTGCTCCTTGAAATCATCCATCTTTTGCTTCATCATGGTGGTCATGAGCTTCATCTCCATCATCTCCGCACGTACTTCACTCAGGTATTCCTGGGTATGACGGAGTCTTGCTTCAAGGATTTCTTTGATCTGACGTATGGCTTCCATGGCAGCTTCACGAACAGCATCAAAGAAGGTTGCTCGTGGTACACGTGAAATGAAAAAGTATCGCCCCATAGTCTTAGGACAAACTCCTTTCACATGGTGGAGGTGTACTTCCACGTACCAAAGTTCCACTCCATTTTCCACAAATGGGTAGCCTTTGTAGATTGCATCTCCTTCAAGATGAATGTGCTTCATCATGTCCTTCAGGATTTTCGGGTAATCATGATCACTGGTCAGGGTCATGATCGTTTCGGGTCCCTTGAGGAATGACTCGTAGAGAGTGGTCATCTGCAGGTGCCAGTATATAGGTACTCAGAGGAATGTATATGTCTCCCTGATAGTTATGGCACATTCCTACTCAATGGATCCTGTGGGTTTACCGATTACTACCACACTTAAATGAATTATACTCATGACTGCATAGAGCATATTTTCTCATATCCTCATAATTGTTCAGAGATCTTTGCTCGTAGAGAAACAACGCATATAGTTTCAACATAGGCAATCATGAGACAATAAATTCCATTTATTCATGATGTTATTACAATCTCACGGACTTCTGTTACAAAAATTTTCATTCCATGATCTCATGAAAAACAAGAGTTCTTCATATTACACTAATTGCCGCGGCCAAAACTTAACTACTCCTTCTTAGCTTTCTACCTTTGTGGACAATCGCTAGCAAAATGTCATGCTTCCTTGCAAGAAAAGCAAATTAGTTCTGACCAGTCTAGAGGCTTCTTAGCTTCTGCTTTTGCTCCTTGGATTCCCGGCTTCCTTCCTGAGCACATGTAGTTGTGGTGGCCAAATTTCATACACTTGTAATATCTGACATGACTCAGGTCTACATCTGCACAGGTTTGGTTCCTCCGAGGGTACTTTTTCTTCTTTCCGAACTCCTTTATTTTGGCCAGTTCTTCTATTTCAAGTGGATCAAACTCCACTTCTTCCATCGGGAAGTATCCCAGATACTCTTGGCTTCTCTTCGTGCAGTCCTGTGAATAATGTCCTTCTTCTCCGCATGAGTAGCATGCAATGGAGAAAAATGTGGTCAGACCTTGTCCATCAGGGTCGTCAATATTTTCGTTCATCACCGGTTCTTCCAGAATCTTCTTCTTGAGGGTTTCCTTCACTGCATCTTTCTGCTGCTTGACAACTTGTTGCACTTTGGGGTAAAGGTGACATTGAGCTGGGTAGTGGGTGGTTCCTTCACACAAGAAACAAGTCACCTGACTAGTTGGGCATTCCTCAGCTGGGTGATTTTCTTCACAATGAGTGCATCCATCTGTGTGTTCTTCCTGGGTGTGTCCTATTTCTCCACAGATCTTGCATGCACAAGTCTTCTCCTTCGGATTATCATAGTACTTCCGAATAAGTCGGGATCTTAACAGAGTGTTCTTGAATTCGCCCCAACTTTCTGCTCCACTAAATCCTTGTATGGCATGGTGCATTTTCCACCAGATTGCAGCACTTTGTGTAAAGTACTGGAGAGCGTGTTCCACTTCATACTTCCTTGAGATCAAGTTACTCCCGAAGTGGTTCTCCATGTTCCGAATCCATATCTCAGCTTCCAGCTGGGTCATTGGTCCAGAGACTAGAAGTCCAGCTTCAAACTCCATCAGGTAGGGTTGAGGTTTTGGGGATGAGACGGGTAAGAGAGGGAGGGAGATACACACAATACAAACAATATTTTTGAGAATATGTTTTATTTGTGGCCGTCGGAAAACACACACCAATGACGGCTCACAAATCATCGTATCTAACGTGGGTATATAACAGGGGTTTGGACTTCTAATGGTCATATAAATATTCGAACGCTTCAGGGTCTTCGAATTCTTCGGGTCTTGAGAGTCTTCAATTGGCGCAGCTTCAATGCTTCAATTGCATGATGAAATCCTCTTTACTTTGAAGTAGAACTCCGTTGATTCTTCATGAGGTCAAAGGGGTAAGGGGATTGTATAACTATTTGAGGTGAGAGAGAACATTTGATGAAAGCATAAGAGATGAGAAGTGCAAGGTGTTCTCGAAAATAAGATTTTTTTGAGAGATCCTATCCTAAGAGATTTCCAATTTCTAGGGTCACGTCCTACAGTCAACATGTGCTCTGATACCATCTCTGTAGCGACCCGACTCAAAAACGAGTCAAGCCTCTGTGTTTCTGTGCCATCCCTGGATCAGTATCCTGGCACACACAGTACATCAATGTATATATCAAAGTGCAATCACATGTAAATAGCGTAAAACCGATATACACCTGAAATATCTCAGCGGAAGCAATCAAGGGAGTGGAGTCCCAATAAACACCAACGGCAAGTTGAGTGTAGACCGTAACCCTGAATCGTACTCTTACTCGTCGAAAAAAATATCTGCAACATAAGACGTTGCAGCCGTGTAGGTCAGCATATTGAATATGCCGGCAAGTCACATAAGAGAGGGGTGAAAAGTAATCATCTATACTATATGCATATATGGCAGGTGGGGCTATAAGTTTTTAGCGAAAAGCAAGTTTTCTCCTACATCAAGAGAGGGCTAAAAGCAAAGATATTACTACAAAAGTTGGTTGTTAATGAGATGGTTCCGCCAACCAGTTCTCGTACCCGAGTTGTCAAAATGACCCTCATCAAATATATTTAATGGTGTTGAGAAATCCAGATAACTTCAGTTCCTTTGGCTCAAGTAGTCCATGACCGTGGACACGGCTAATCGATTAAGTTTGAGTACTCTGCAGAGTGTTGCACACGTTCCCCACAAGATTTGATCGCGTCCGAGTATGTCCTCGCACTTCAAGGTGTTTGAAGACCGGATGATCAAAACATGGTCTTTCAACGGGTCCCTCTGAATCCCTGTTGGTGCCCATCCATTCCTACCGTTCGTCTACATCTGCTAGCATCGCCTGTCCAGAGTCGCCGCGTTGTCCAACCAAGCCGGAGCCCATAATGACTTGTGGCTGTGCAGGTAAGCCTTGGGTCTTGAAAATATCCGTCCGTCTCTTTGAGCCTGTGTGAAGCTTTCCGCAGGATGACATGGCCTCTCCAGCATCCCGGGCATCCACTGGGTTTTCCAGGGAGCCGATCAACCGTCCTTCACCCAGTGTTGCATTGCGTCCGAGGTCTTGAAACTCTTGTCTTAACAGGTCTTGATTATTTATTCAACCTCGCATCACTCGTGTTATGCTACCTCTTGAGCTTGCATTGGTTTTTCCCTTGAAGAGGAAAGGGTGATGCAGCACATTAGCGATAAGTATTTCCCTCAGTTTGAGAACCAAGGTATTAATCCAGTAGGAGTATCAAGATGAGGCACCAATGTACCTGCGCAAAAACAAACAAACTTGCACCCAACGCTATAAAGGGGTCGTCAATCCCTTCCCGATTATTTGCAAGGTGAGATCTGAAGGTGGAAAGTGCAACAAAGTAATTGTGTAGATCTGAAAATATGATGTGAACTAGACCCGGGGGCCACAGTGTTCACTGCAGGCTTCTCTCATGATAGCAAGTATAATGGTGGGTGAACGAATTACTGTCGAGCAATTGATAGAATCGCGCAAAGTCATGATGATATCTAAGGCAATGATCATACATATAGGCATCACATCCGAGACAAGTAGACCGTTACTTTCTGCATCTACTACTATTACTCCACACATCGACCGTTATCCAGCATGCATCTAGTGTATTGAGTTCATAACAAACAGAGTAACGCCTTAAGCAAGATGACATGATGTAGAGGGATAAATTCATGCAATATGATATAAACCCCATCTTTTTACCCTTGGCGGCAAGAACACGATGCGTGCCTCGCTACCCCTTCTGTCACTAGGTGAGGACACCGCACGGTATGAACCCAAAACCAAGCACTTCTCCCATTGCAAGAATTATAGATCAAGTTGGCCAAACAAAACCCACAACTCGAAGAGAATTACAAAGATACGAAATCATGCATATAAGAGATCAGAGGAGACTCAAATAATATTCATAGATAATCTGATCATAAATGCACAATTCATCGGATCTCGACAAACACACCGCAAAAGGAGATTACATCGGATAGATCTCCATGAAGATCATGGAGAACTTTGTATTGAAGATCCAAGAGAGAGAAGAAGCCATCTAGCTACTAGCTATGGACCGGAAGGTGTGTGGTGAACTACTCACGCATCATCAGAGAGGCAATGGTGTTGATGAAGAAGCCCTCCATGTCCGAATCCCCCTCCGGTAGGGCACCAGAACGGTCCCCAGATGAGATCTTGCGGAGACAGAAGCTTGCGGCGGCAAAAAAGTATTTTCGTGGCTCTATTCCATCTTTTTGGTTTTTTAGGGAATTTATAGGCGAAAGAGGTAGGGCAGATGAGCCACGTGGATCCCACAAGCCTGCCAGGTGCCCCCCAGGCCCCAGCTAGGGAGCTTGTGACCTCCCCCGAGGTCCCCTTCCTTGGTTCTCAAGTCTCCTTCGTATGTTTTGTTATGGAAAAAATCATCCCGCAGGTTTTATTCCGTTTGGACTCCATTTAATATTCTCCTCTGAAAACGGTCAAAAACACAGAAAAAACAGAAACTGGCACATGGCACTAAGTTAATAGGTTAGTCCCAAAAAAGATATAAAATAGCATATTCATGCATACAAAACATCCAAAGTTGACATGATAACAGCATGGAACCGTAAAAAATTATAGATACGTTGGAGACGTATCATCAGGTTGATCGTCCTCCGGCGTGGTCAATAACCTCTTGGAGTTGGTTTAGCGATTGCTAAGGCCCAACCTCGTGCACGTTTGTAGTCGGATCGTCAAATTCGTCTCCACCAAATCGATAGCCACCATCTCATCGACATATCGGGACCCTCGCCTCTATTAACATCAAGTGGTATCAGTTTTCACGTTGCTCGATGAGAATTTCCAGTTATCCCTAGATTAGATTTACTTTTCTTACCTATTACCCCAGAAAAAACCAGAAAAAATAGTTAGATCTAGTTATCCTTTGTCCAAGCCAGTCTGAGCCTTTGCAATTTTCTTTTTAGTGCTTGCATAGTTGAATTATCGGTTGCATCATCGTGTCAAGTTGCTAGTCTTAGCGTCTAGTCTTTTAGAGTCACGACTTGTGTTCACAAGTTGTCACGCCGTCGCCGCACCATCCTCATCGCTGCAGCCATATACAACCATCACGCCGCCGTCATCCCTTCCGTTGTCGCCCACCACCATCCATCAATATTCACCACGTGCTTCAATTGTTCATTGTCATGATCATACTTGAGGTCATTCGCATCTATGCTTGATCCAATCTGCATCTTAATTGGTTGTTCGAGAGAAGAGACAAAAAGTGAGAGAAAAAAAGAAAAAAATGAGAGAAAAATAGAGATAAAAAAAGAAAAAAATTGAGAGAAAAAAAAGAGGAGAAAAAAAATACAAATTTCGGATCTATCTAGTGTTAGGGAACGTCGCATGGGAAACAAAAATTTTCCTACGCACACGAAGACCTATCATGGTGATATCCATCTATGAGAGGGGATGAGTGATCTACGTACCCTTGTAGATCGTACAGCAGAAGCGTTAGTGAACGCGGTTGATGTAGTGGAACGTCCTCATGTCCCTCGATCCGCCCCGCGAACAATCCCGCGATCAGTCCCACGATCTAGTACCGAACGGACGGCACCTCCGCGTTCAGCACACGTACAGCTCGACGATGATCTCGGCCTTCTTGATCCAGCAAGAGAGACGGAGAGGTAGAAGAGTTCTCCGGCAGCGTGACGGCGCTCCGGAGGTTGGTGATGACCTTGTCTCAGCAGGGCTCCGCCCGAGCTCTGCAGAAACGCGATCTAGAGGAAAAACCGTGGAGGTATGTGGTCGGGCTGCCGTGGAAAAGTCGTCTCAAATCAGCCCCAATACCTCCGTATATATAGGTGGGAGGGAGGGGACCTTGCCTTGGGGCTCAAGGAGCCCCAAGGGGGTTGGCCGAGTCCAAGGGGGGAAGGCTCCCCCCCCAAACCGAGTTGGACTTGGTTTGGTGGGTGGGAGTCCTTCCCTTCCTTCCCACCTCCCTTTTTTTTCTTTCTTTCTCTTTGATTTTTCTTTGTATGGCGCATAGGGCCCTTTTGGGCTGTCCCACCAGCCCACTAAGGGCTGGTGCGCCACCCTTATGGCGTATGGGCTTCCCCGGGGTGGGTTGCCCCCCCAGGCGAACTCCCGGAACCCATTCGTCATTCCCGGTAACTCCAAAAACCTTCCGGTAATCAAATGAGGTCGTCCTATATATCAATGTTCGTTTCCGGACCATTCCGGAAACCGTCGTGACGTCCGTGATCTCATCCGGGACTCTGAACAACATTCGGTAACCAACCATATAACTCAAATACGCATAAAACAACGTCGAACCTTAAGTGTGCAGACCCTGCGGGTTCGAGAACTATGTAGACATGACCCGAGAGACTCCTCGGTCAATATCCAGTAGCGGGACCTGGATGCCCATATTGGATCCTAAATATTCTACAAAGATCTTATCGTTTGAACCTCAGTGCCAAGGATTCATATAATCCCGTATGTTATTCCCTTTGTCCTTCGGTATGTTACTTGCCCGAGATTCAATCGTCAGTATCTGCATACGTATTTCAATCTCGTTTACCGGCAAGTCTCTTTACTCGTTCCGTAATACAAGATCCCGTAACTTACACTAAGTCACATTGCTTGCAAGGCTTGTGTCTGATGTTGTATTACCGAGTGGGCCCCGAGATACCTCTCCGTCACACGGAGTGACAAATCCCAGTCTCGATCCATACTAACTCAACGAACACCTTCGGAGATACCTGTAGAGTATCTTTATAGTCACCCAGTTACGTTGTGACGTTGGATACACACAAAGCATTCCTCCGGTGTCCGTGAGTTATATGATCTCATGGTCATAGGAACAAATACTTGACACGCAGAAAACAGTAGCAACAAAATGACACGACCAACATGCTACGTCTATTAGTTTGGGTCTAGTCCATCACATGATTCTCCTAATGATGTGATCCCGTTATCAAGTGACAACACTTGCCTATGGCCAGGAAACCTTGACCATCTTTGATCAACGAGCTAGTCAACTAGAGGCTTACTAGGGACAGTGTTTTGTCTATGTATCCACACAAGTATTGTGTTTCCAATCAATACAATTATAGCATGGATAATAAACGATTATCATGAACTAAAAAATATAATAATAACTAATTTATTATTGCCTCTAGGGCATATTTCCAACAGTCTCCCACTTGCACTAGAGTCAATAATCTAGTTCACATCACCATGTGATTCCAACGAATCCAACACCCATATAGTTATGGGGTCTGATCACATCTTGCTCGTGAGAGAGGTTTTAGTCAACGGTTCTGAAACTTTCAGATCCGTGCGTTCTTTACAAATATTTATGTCATCTTATAGATGCTCCTACTACGTGCTATTCGGAAATGCTCCAAATATCTACTCTACTATACAAATCCGTTTCACTACTCATAGTTATTCGGATTAGTGTCAAAGCTTGCATCGACGTAACCCTTTACGACGAACTCTTTAACCACCTCCATAATCGAGAAAAATTCCTTAGTCCATTAGTTACTAAGGATAAATTTTGACCGCTGCTAGTGATTCAATCATGGATCACTCTCTGTACCTCTCAACATAATTTGAGTCAAGGCACACATCAGGTGCGGTACACAGCATGGCATACTTTAGATTCTACGGCTAAGGCATCGAAGACGACCTTCGTCTATTCTCTTTATTCTGCCGTGGTCGGGTTTTGAGTCTTACTCAAATTCACACCTTACAACGCAACCAAGAACTCCTTCTTTACTGATCTATTTTGAACTCCTTCAAAAACTTTGTCAAGGCATGCATCTTTTTGAAACTTCTATTAAGCGCTTTCGATCTATCTCCATAGATCTTTGATGCGCAACGTTCAAGTAGCGCAATCTAGGTATTCCTTTGAAAAACTCCTTTCAAACAACCTTGTATGCTTTATAGAAATTCTACATTACTTCTGATCCACGATATGTCAACCACATATACTTATCAGAAATTCTATAGTGCTCCCACTCACTTCTTTGGAAATACAAGTTTCTTATAAACCTTGTACACACCCAAAATCTTTGATCATCTTATCAAAGTGTATATTCCAACTCCGAGATGCTTGCACTAGTCCATTGAAGGATCACTGGAGCTTGTATACTTGCTAGTATCTTTAGGATCGACAAAACCTTCTGGTTGTATCACATACAATGTTTGCTCAAGAAAACCGTCGAGAAAACAATGTTTTGACATCCTACGTGCAATATTTCATAAATAATGCATCAACAACTAACATAATTCTAATAGACCTTTAGCATCGCTACGAGTGAGAAAGTCTCATCATAGTCAACTGTTTGATCTTGTCGAAAACATCTTTGCGACAAGTCGAGCTTTTGTTAATAGTGACTTATCACCATCATCGTCTGTCTTTTTTTTTAAAGATCCATCTTTACTCAATAGTCTTATGACCATCAAGTAGTTCTTTCAAAGTCTAAACTTTGTTTTCATACATGGATCCTCTCTCGGATTTCATGGCTTCCAGCCATTTGTCGGAATCTGGGCCCACCATCGCTTTCTCCATAACTCGTAGGTTCACTGTTGCTCAACAACATGACCTCCAAGACAGGGTTACCGTACCACTCTGTAGTAGTATGGGACCTTGTCAACCTACGAGGCTTGTAGTAACTTGATCTGATGCTTAATGATCACCATCATCAGCTTCCATTTCAATTGGTGTAGGCGCCACAGGAACAACTTCCTGCGCCCTGCTACACACTGGTCGAAGTGATGGTTCAATAACCTCATCAAGTTCTACTACCCTCCCACTCAATTCTTTCGAGAGAAACCTTTCCTCGAGAAAGGATCCGTTTCTAGAAACAAACACTTTGCTTTCGGATCTGAGATAGGAGATGTACCCAACTGTTTTGGATATCCTATGAAGATGCATTTATCCGTTTTGGGTTCGAGCTTATCAGACTGAAACTTTTTCACATAAGTGTCGAAGCCCCAAACTTTCAAGAAACGACAGTTTAGATTTCTCTAAACCTCAGTCTATACTGTGTCATCTCAACGGAAATACACGGTGCCCTATTTAAAGTGAGTGCGGTTGTCTCTAATGCATAACCCATAAACGATAGTGGTAATTCGATAAGAGATATCATAGTATGCACCATACCAAATAGTGCGTGGCTATGACGTTCAGACACATCATCACACTATGATGTTCCAGGTGGCATGAACTGCGAAACAATTTCCACATTGTCTTAACTCCGTACCAAAACTCGTAACTCAGATATTCATTTCCATGATCATATCGGAGACAGTTTATCCTCTTGTTACGACGAACTTCACTCTGAAACGGAATTGAACTTTTCAACATTTCAGACTTGTGATTCATTAAGTAAATACTCCTGTATCTACTCAAATCGTGAGTGAAGTAAGAACATAATGATATCCACTACGTGCCGAAGCACCCATTGGACTGCATACATCAAAATGTATCACTTCCAACAGGTTACTATCTTATTTCATCTCAATGAAAACAAGGCCTTGCTCATGTGGTATGATTTGCATGTCACTAGTGATTCGAAATCAGGTGAGTACAAAGATCCATCAGCATGGAGCCTCTTCATGCAATTTATACTAACATGACTCAAGCGGCAGTGCCACAAGTAAGTGGTACTACCATCATTAACTCGTATCTTTTGGCACCAATATCATGAACATGTGTAACACTACGATCGAGATTCAATAAACCATTGAAGGTGAGTATTCAAGAAAATAGAGTAACCATTATTCTACTTAAATGAATAATCGTATTGCAATAAACACGATCCAATCATGTTCATGCTTAACGTAAGCACCAAATAACAATTATTTAGGTTTAACACCAATCCCGATGGTAGAGGGAGCGTGCGACGTTTGATCATATCAACCTTGGAAACACTTCCAACACGTATCGTCACCTCGCCTTTAGCTAGTCTCCGTTTATGTCGTAGCTTTCATTTCGTGTTACTAATCACTTAGCAACCAAACCGGTATCCAATACCCTCATGCTACTAGGAGTACTAGTAAAGCACACATCAACATCATGTATATCAAATACACTTCTTTCGACTTTCGCCAGCCTTCTTATCTACCAAGTATCTAGAGTTGCTCCGCCTCAGTGACTGTTCCCCTCATTACAGAAGCACTTAGTCTCGGGTTTGGGTTTAATCTTGGGTCTCTTCATTAGTGCAACAACTGTTTTGCCGTTTCACGAAGTATCCCTTCTAGCCCTTGCCTTTCTAGAAACTTAGTGGTTTTACAAACCATCAACCATTGACGCTCCTTCTTGATTTCTACTTTCGCGGTGTCAAACATCGCGAATCGCTCAAGGATCATTGTATCTATCCTTGATATGGTATAGTTCATCACGAAGCTCTCACAGCTTGGTGGCAGTGACTTTGGAGAACCATCACTATCTCATCTGGAAGATTAACTCCCACTTGATTCAAGTGATTGTCGAACTCAGACAATCTGAGCACACGCTCAACGATTGAG
This sequence comes from Hordeum vulgare subsp. vulgare, assembly GCF_904849725.1. Classification (NCBI taxonomy): domain Eukaryota; kingdom Viridiplantae; phylum Streptophyta; class Magnoliopsida; order Poales; family Poaceae; genus Hordeum; species Hordeum vulgare. The sequence continues at coordinate 259,896,384 of NC_058520.1, forward strand.
CTTTTCTCCTTTACTTTGTGGACAAAGAATGTTGTTGGAGGTCCCGTACCTCTTAACAAGGGCACAAGCATGAAATCACAATTTCATCTCTTTAGAACATCACTTATGTTCCGTGACGTTTTACAACATTTTCGGCGCCTTGTTTCTAAGCCATTAAGTATTTTGCACTGAACTATCGTGTAGTCATCAGAAACGTGTATGTCGGATGTTCATAGCATCCACAGACGACGCTCGAGGTGCAGCACACCGAGTGGTGCATTAAGGACATAAGCCTTCTGCGTAGCAACGAGGACAATCCTCGGTTTTACAGACTCAGTCTGCAAAGTTTGCTACTATCAATTTTCAACTAAATTTTCTCTAGGAACATAAAAAAACAGTAGAGCTATAGCGCAAGCTACATCGTAATTTGCAAAGACCATTAGACTATGTTCATGACAATTAGTTCAATTAATCATATTACTTAAGAACTCCCACTCAAAAAAGTACATCTCTCTAGTCATTTGAGTGGTACATGATCCAAATCCACTATCTCAAGTCCAATCATCACGTGAGTCGAGAATAGTTTGAGTGGTAAGCATCTCTATGCTAATCATATCAACTACACGATTCATGCTCGACCTTTCGGTCTCATGTGTTCCGAGGCCATGTCTGCACATTCTAGGCTCGTGAAGCTTAACCCGAGTGTTCTGCGTGCGCAACTGTTTTGCACCTGTTGTATGTGAACGTTGAGTCTATCACACCCGATCATCACGTGGTGTCTCGAAACGACGAACTGTAGCAACGGTGCACAGTCGGGGAGAACACAATTTCGTCTTGAAATTTTAGTGAGAGATCACCTCATAATGCTACCGTCGTTCTAAGCAAAATAAGGTGCATAAAAGGATTAACATCACATGCAATTCATAAGTGACATGATATGGCCATCATCACGTGCTTCTTGATCTCCATCACCAAAGCACCGGCACGATCTTCTTGTCACCGGCGTCACACCATGATCTCCATCATCATGATCTCCATCAACGTGTCGCCATCGGGGTTGTCGTGCTACTCATGCTATTACTACTAAAGCTACATCCTAGCAAAATAGTAAACGCATCTGCAAGCACAAACGTTAGTTATAAAGACAACCCTATGGCTCCTGCCGGTTGCCGTACCATCGACGTGCAAGTCGATATTAACTATTACAACATCATCATCTCATACATCCAATATATCACATCACATCGTTGGCCATATCACATCACAAGCATACCCTGCAAAAACAAGTTAGACGTCCTCTAATTTTGTTGTTGCAAGTTTTACGTGGTGACCATGGGTATCTAGTAGGATCGCATCTTACTTACGCAAACACCACAACGGAGATATATGAGTTTCTATTTAACCTCATCCAAGGACTTCCTCGGTCAATTCCGATTCAACTAAAGTTGGAGAAACAGACACCCGCCAGTCATCTTTGAGCAACTGAGTTACTCGTAGCGATGAAACCAGTCTCTCGTAAGCGTACGAGTAATCTCGGTCCGAGCCGCTTCGATCCAACAATACCGCGGAATCAAGAAAAGACTAAGGAGGGCAGCAAAACGCACATCACCGCCCACAAAAACTTTTGTGTTCTACTCGAGAAGACATCTACGCATGAACCTAGCTCATGATGCCACTGTTGGGGAACGTCGCATGGGAAACAAAAATTTTCCTACGCGCACGAAGACCTATCATGGTGATGTCCATCTATGAGAGGGGATGATTGATCTACATACCCTTGTAGATCGTACAGCAGAAGCGTTAGTGAACGCGGTTGATGTAGTGGAACGTCCTCACATCCCTCGATCCGCCCCGCCAACAATCCCGCGATCAGTCCCACGATCTAGTACCGAACGGACGGCACCTCCGCGTTCAGCACACGTACAACTCGACAATGATCTCGGCCTTCTTGATCCAGCAAGAGAGACGGAGAGGTAAAAGAGTTCTCCGGCAGCGTGACGGCGCTCCGGAGGTTGGTGATGACCTTATCTCAGCAGGGCTCCGCCCGAGCTCTACAGAAACGCGATCTAGAGGAAAAACCGTGGAGGTATGTGGTCGGGCTGCCGTGGAAAAGTCGTCTCAAGTCAACCCCAATACCTCCGTATATATAGGTGGGAGGGAGGGGACCTTGCCTTGGGGCTCAAGGAGCCCCAAGGGGGTCGGCCGAGTCCAAGGGGGGAAGGCTCCCCCCCCAAACCGAGTTGGACTTGGTTTGGTGGGTGGGAGTCCTTCCCTTCCTTCCCACCTCCCTTTTTTTTCTTTCTTTCCCTTTGATTTTTCTTTGTATGGCGCATAGGGCCCTTTTGGGCTGTCCCACCAGCCCACTAAGGGCTGGTGCGCCACCCTTATGGCCTATGGGCTTCCCCGGGGTGGGTTCCCCCCCCCCGGCGAACTCCCGGAACCCATTCGTCATTCCCGGTACATTCCCGGTAACTCCGAAAACCTTCCGGTAATCAAATGAGGTCATCCTATATACCGATCTTCGTTTCCGGACCATTCCGGAAACCCTCGTGACGTCCGTGATCTCATCCGGGACTCCGAACAACATTCGGTAACCAACCATATAACTCAAATACGCATAAAACAACGTCGAACCTTAAGTGTGCAGACCCTGCGGGTTCGAGAACTATGTAGACATGACCCGAGAGACTCCTCGGTCAATATCCAATAGCGGGACCTGGATGCCCATATTGGATCCTACATATTCTACGAAGATCTTATCGTTTGAACCTCAGTGCCAAGGATTCATATAATCCCGTATGTTATTCCCTTTGTCCTTCGGTATGTTACTTGCCCGACATTCGATCGTCAGTATCCGCATACCTATTTCAATCTCGTTTACCGGCAAGTCTCTTTACTCGTTCCGTAATACAAGATCCCGTAACTTACACTAAGTCACATTGCTTGCAAGGCTTGTGTGTGATGTTGTATTACCGAGTGGGTCCTGAGATACCTCTCCGTCACACGGAGTGACAAATCCCAGTCTCGATCCATACTAACTCAACGAACACATTCGGAGATACCTATAGAGCATCTTTATAGTCACCCAGTTACGTTGCAACGTTTGATACACACAAAGCATTCCTCCGGTGTCCGTGAGTTATATGATCTCATGGTCATAGGAACAAATACTTGACACACAGAAAACAGTAGCAACAAAATGACACGATCAACATGCTACGTCTATTAGTTTGGGTCTAGTCCATCACATGATTCTCCTAATGATGTGATCCCGTTATCAAGTGACAACACTTGCCTATGGCCAGGAAACCTTGACCATCTTTGATCAACGAGCTAGTCAACTAGAGGCTTACTAGGGACAGTGTTTTGTCTATGTATCCACACAAGTATTGTGTTTCCAATCAATACAACTATAGCATGGATAATAAACGATTATCATGAACTAAGAAATATAATAATAACTAATTTATTATTGCCTCTAGGGCATATTTCCAACATCTAGAGTCATTCCCGTATGTGAATTCGCATTGAAAACTCTTTTGTGCACTCTTCAGTAAAACATGTGTATCTTCCTCATACGATGTCCGTTTTGGCTCCGCGAGTTTTAAAATTCGAGCTATCGGCGAGCCGAATGTGAATAGTTGATCAAGAAAGTTCATTATTGTCACCTCCAAATCGGCTTCGAAATAGGACTTTTTGCCCTCCGAACGTCAGGAACACAGTTTGTCAATATTTTTCAGGTCCGTTCCTGATTTTTTTGAGTCCTCGTACGATGTGGGAATTGAGTGATTCTTTTGCATTTGAAAGCTTGAATCAACTGTATTCTTGAGTAAAAATATCAGAAATGTCACATAATATTTTCAAGAGGGAAGTTCTAGAGATAGATTTGGTTTATCCTGCTTGGGGTCATTTATCATCACTATCTTTACTGCCATTGTGATCTTCACTTATATCTTCCTATCCAGAGCTACTTCATATCATCCATTGCTGCTATTTGTGATTTGATGTGACTCCATTAGTGTTCTAGGCTCGTGTATCTAGTACGGTCTAGCCTAGGACCAGCACAGTACCGTCGTTGAGCGTTTATTCAGCATTCCATCTCTGAATTAATTATTGCTAATCTTTTGCTACCATATATTAAGCCTTCCTAGCTCCACATATTTCTACGCCGTGTATACATATGTTTACTTGGTAATTGCTTTACTCAATCTTCGGAGATATTGTCACCGTCGGTTGCCGGTCACCTCCTGCTGCATGGTAAGAATTTGTAAGACATAGATATTTGCTTTACTGTGAGCGTTTTACTGATACGTCTCCAACGTATCTATAATTTTCGATGGTTTCATGCTATTATCTTGTCAAACTTTGGATGTTTTGCATGCCTTTTATATTTTTTTGGGACTAACTTATTAACTCAGTGCCAAGTGCCAGTTCCTGTTTTTTCCATGTTTTTGACCCCTTTCACAGGAGGATTTTGAATGGCGTCCAAACGGAATGAAACTGTCAAAAATATTTTTTCCAGAACAGAAAAAGATCGAAGAGCCGGAGAATCAGGGCAGGGGACCACCAGGGACCCCACAAGCCCTCATGGCGCGACCAGGGGCGGCCTGTGGCCCCCTGGCTTGTGGGATCCCTGAGGCCCCTTTGCCCTAGGTTTTGCGCCTATATATCCCCAAAAAGTCCGCATAAAGCCAGGAGATCATCGAAAGTACTTTTCCGCCACCGCAAGCTTCTGTCTCCGCAAGATCCCATCTGGGGCACGTTCTGGTGCCCTGCCGGAGGAGGGATTCGGATACGGAGGGCTTCTTCAACAACACCATGACCTCTCCGATGATGCGTAAGTAGTTCGCCATAGACCTACAGGTCCATAGCTAGTAACTAGATGGCTTCTTCTCTCTCTTGGATCTTCAATACAAAGTTCTCCATGATCTTCATGGAGATCTATCCGATGTAATCTTCTTTTGCGGTGTGTTTGTCGAGATCCGATGAATTGTGGATTTATGATCAGATTATCTATGAATCTTATTTGAGTTTCTTCTGATCTCTCTTATGCATGATTTCATAGCCTTGTAATTCTCTTCGAGTTGTGGGTTTTGTTTGGCCAACTAGATCTATGATTCTTGCAATGGGAGAAGTGCTTGGTTTTGGGTTCATACCGTTCGGTGACCTCACCAAGTGACACAAGGGGCAGCGAGGCACACATCATGTTGTTGCCATCAAGGGAAAAAAGATGGGGTTTTCATCATTGGTTTGAGATTATCCCTCTACATCATGTCATCGTGCTTAAGGCGTTACTCTGTTCGTCATGAACTCAATACACTAGATGCATGCTGGACATCGTTCGATGTGTGGAGTAATAGTAGTAGATGCAGAAAGTATCGGTCTACTTGTCTCAGACATGATGCCTATATGTATGATCATTGCCTTAGATATCGTCATGACTTTGCGCGGTTCTATCAATTGCTCGACAGTAATTTATTCACCCACCGTGATATTTGCTATTTTGAGAGAAGCCTCTAGTGAACACTATGGCCCCCGGGTCTACTCCACACCATATTTTCAGCCTTACACTTTTTACTTCGTTGCACTTTCCGCCTTCATATCTCACTTTGCAAACAATCTTGAAGGGATTGACAACACCTTTGAAGCGTTGGGTGCAAGCTCGTTTATTTTTGCGCAGGTACTCCGGACTTGACGAGACCCTAATACTGGATCGATACCTTGGTTCTCAAACTGAGGGAAATACTTGCTTCTCCTTTGCTGCATCACCCTTTCCTCTTCAAGGGAAAATCCAACGCAAGCAAGTCTCCGTCAACGTGTCAATTTCTGGCGCTGTTGTTTGAGAAGTAGCAAGAAGAATTTCTGGCGCCGTTGTCGGGGAGGAAGATCAAGTCAAGAACTCATCCAAGTAAGTGTCGCAAACTCATGTCTTGCATTTACTTTTTTGCCTCTCGTTTTCCTCTCCCCCACTTTTGAAAAAACAAAAAAATTACAATTTTTTTTGCCTTTTTTCATTTGCCTTTTTCTTTCGCCCTTTTCTCTCGCTTGCTTTCTGTTCGCTTGTGTGCCATGTGCCTTCAATATGCTTGCATCTTCGCTTGCTGAAAATCTAGTGATATGGATCCTCATCCACTTGCTAATCTCTTTAAGAGATCCAAATATGTTGATCCAATTGCTAGTGAGTTGAGTGCACTTGACTATCTTTATGGAGTTTTGCTTGAGATGCGTGAATCTGAAAATTGTGAGGAAGAAATTTATGAAGTGATTCACGAGGTCTCCTTGGATGAAAAGCATGATTGCAATGGTTTCACTATAAATTCTATTAGTGACAATAATGCTAAGAATATGCAAAACCCTAAGCTTGGGGATGCTAGTTTTGCTATGTCCACTACTTGTTGCAATAATCATCATTGGGGCTATGATTTTTCTTATGATCTTGAAAATTTGTTTAGGCCTCATGATGAATATGACATTTGCAATAATATTGAAAGTGGGTTTCGAGAAGTCATGACTTCAGTTGATGATAATCCCACTATTTTTGAAGAGCGTCAATTTTGCATGCATGTGGATCATGAAAAGAATATCCTTTGTGGTAGCTATTTTGTTGAATTTGATTATGATCCCACATGTAATTGCTATGAGAGAGGAAAATATTGTGGTAGAAACTTTCATGTTACCAAATTACCTCTCGTTATGTGGAGATTGCTATTGTCTCTTTCTTCTTCCTTGCATATGGCAACTATTGGTTGTCTTGACAATCTGTTTTCCTATAAAATGCCTATGCATAGGAAGTATGTTAGACTTAGATGTGATTTTCACATGCTTTATGATGCTCTCGTTGTACTTCAATTCTTGTCTTTTGTGTGAGCATCATTGAATTATCAATGCCTACCTAAGGGCGTTAAACAATAGCGCTTGTTGGGAGGCAACCCAATGAATTTATATTTTTCTTTCTGTTTTGTTGCTCCACACCATAATAATTCTGTTGTGATTGTGTTTTTTGTGTTTCTTTTTGTGTTTGAGCCAAGCAAAACCTTTATGCCTAGTCTTGGTAATGGTTGTTTGATCCTGCTGGAAAAAGACAGAAACGTTTCGCTCACGAGATGATTTTTCATTTTTATTCAGGAAGAGCTTTTGAGTTGATTCTTTTTTATGCTGGTTGATATGTCTTTTTCCCAGGCAGTCGTAATTGTTCAGATTTTTTGAGGTAACAGAAGTATACGAAGTATACAGATTACTACAGACTAGTCTGTTTTTGACAGATTCTGTTTTTGTTGAGTTGGTTGCTTGTTTTGATGAAACTATGGTTAGTATCAGGGGGTACTAGCCATGGAAAAGTGAGAATACACTAGCCCAACACCAATATAGGTAGAATTCAAGTTTGCTACAGTACCAAAAGAAGTGGTAGTTTGTTTTCTTGTGCTAATGTTATCACGAGTTTCTGTTTAAGTTTTGTGTTGTGAAGTTTTCAAGTTTTTGGTGATGTTCTCATGGACAAAGAGACAAGGAGTGGAAAGAGCTCAAGCTTGGGGATTCCCAAGGCATCCCAATCCAAATTCAAGGACACTAAAAAGCCTAAGCTTGGGGATGCCACGGGAAGGCATCCCCTCTTTCGTTTTCAGTCCATCGGTAACATTACTTGGAACTATATTTTTATTCACCACATGATATGTCTTTTGCTTGGAGCGTCTTGTATCTTAGGAGTATTTTCTTTTTTTTGTGTCACAATCATCCTTGCTTCACACCTTTTTAAGTGAGAGACATGCACTCATCGTGATTTTGCTAGAATACCATAGTGCTTCACTTATATCTTTTGAGCTAGATACTTTTGCTCTATGTGCTTCACTTATATCTTTTAGAGCACGGTGGTGTGTGACTTGGTAGTTGGCTTATTCTATGAAAGTAGTCCCAAAGGTGATAGGTACCCAAAGAGGATGCAAAAACCTCCATATTTATGTGCATTGAGTAGAAAGAGAAGTCTTGATTCCTCTCAATTAGTTTTGAGACGTGGATTTGGTAATATTAAGAGCTATGTTAGTAGGGTGTTGTGAATCTAGAAACAGTTGTGTTGAAGTTAGTGATTCCCGTAGCATGCACGTATGGTGAACCGCTATGTTAGGAAGTCGGAGCATAATTGATTTATTGATTGTCATCCTTTGTGTTGAGGTCGGGATCGCGCGATGGTTAAACACCTACCAACCCTTCCCCTAGGAGTATGCGTTCTGCACTTTGTTTCGATTACTAATAAAAACTTTCACAGCAAGTATGTGAGTTCTTCATGACTAACGTGAGTCCATGGTATATATGCACTTTCACCTTCCACCATTGCTAGCCTCTCTAGTGCCGCGCAATTCTCGTCGGTACACAAACCCACCATATGCCTTCCTCAAAACAACCACCATACCTACCTACTATGGCATTTTCATAGCCGTTCCGAGATATATTGCCATGCAACTCCCACCGTTCCGTCTCATGACTTGTGCCATCACTCTCATATTGTTATTGCATGATCGTAATATAGCTAGCGAGATGTTCCAACGTCATACGCCATGCTAGATCGTTGCACATCCCGGTACACTACCGGAGGCATTTCCTATAGAGTCATCATCATTTTGAGCTTTGAGCTGTGAGTAAATAAAAGTGTGATGATCATCATTATTAGAGCATTGTCCCATGTGAGGAAATAAAAAAAAGAGGCCAAAGAGCCCAAAAATAAATAAATAAAGAAAAAAGAGAGGCCTAAGAGCCCAAATGAAAAAAAGAAAACAGAGAAAAAGAGAGAAGTACAATGCTACTATCCTTTTCCACACTTGTGCTTCATAATAGCACCATGTTCTTCATGACTGAGAGCTTCTTTATTTGTCACTACCATATGCTAGTGGGAATCTTCATTATATAACTTGGCTTGTATATTCCAATGATGGGCTTCCTCAAAATTTCCCTAGGTCTTCGTGAGCAAGCAAGTTGGATGCACACCCACTAGTTCTCTTTTTGAGCTATCACATACTTATAGCTCTAGTGCAACTCTTGTACGGCAATCCCTACTCATTCACATAGATATCTATTAATGGGCATCTCCATAGCCCTTTGATACACCGAGTCAATGTGACCATCTCCTCCTTTTTGTCTCACAACCACCACCACACTCTATTCCACTTATAGTGCTATATCCATGGTTCACGCTCATGTATTGCGTGATAGTTATAATTTTTTTGAGAAAGTAAGAGTGCGAAAACAATTACTTGGCCAATACTGGGGTTGTGCATGATTTGCATTAGTTGTGTGAGGATGATGGAGCATAGCCAGACTATATGATTTTGTAGGGATAACTTTCCTTGACCTTGTTATTTTGAAAGTTCATGATTACCTTGCTAGTTTGCTTGAAGTATTATTGTTTTCATGTCAATAGCAAACTAATGTTTCGAATCTTACGGATCTGAACATTCATGTCACGTGAAAGAAGTTGCAAAGGACAACTATGCTAGGTAGCATTCCACATCAAAAATTCATTCTTTATCACTTCCCTACTCAAGCACAAGCAGGAGTTAAGCTTGGGGATGCTTGATACGTCTCCAACGTATCTATAATTTTTTATGGTTCCATGCTATTATCTTGTCAATCTTTGGATGTTTTGCATGCCTTTTATATATATATTTTGGTACTAACTTATTAACTCAGTGCCAAGTGACAGTTCATGTTTTATACATGTTTTTGAGCCCTTTCAGAGGAGGATTTTGAACGGAGTCCAAACGGAATGAAACTGCCAAAAAGATTTTTTCCGGAACAGAAAAAGATCGGAGAGCCGGAGAATTAGGGCACGGGACCACCACGGACTCCAAAAGACCTCATGGCACGGCCAGGGGGCCGGTACCCCCTGGCTTGTGGGCTTCCTAAGGCCCCTTTGCCCTAGGTTTTGCGCCTATATATCCCCAAAAATTCCACAAAAAACCAGGAGATCATTGAAAGTACTTTTCCGCCGCCGCAAGCTTCTGTCTCCGAAAGATCCCATCTGGGGCACATTCTGGTGCCCTGACGGAGGGGGGATTCAGATACAGAGGGCTTCTTCATCAACACCATGACCTCTCCGATGATGCGTGAGTAGTTCACCATAGACCTACGGGTCCATAGCTAGTAACTAGATGGCTTCTTCTCTCTCTTGGATCTTCAATACAAAGTTCTCCATGATCTTCATGGAGATCTATCCGATGTAATCTTCTTTTGCGGTGTGTTTGTCAAGATCCGATGAATTGTGGATTTATGATCAGATTATCTATGAATCCTATTTCAGTTTCTTCTGATCTCTCTTATGCATGATTTCATATCCTTGTAATTCTCTTCGAGTTGTGGGTTTTTTTTGGCCAACTAGATCTATGATTCTTGCAATGGGAGAAGTGCTTGGTTTTGGGTTCATACCGTGCGGTGACCTCACCCATTGACAGAAGAGGTAGCGAGGCACGCATCATGTTGTTGCCATCAAGGGTAAAAAGATGGGGTTTTCATCATTGGTTTGAGATTATCCCTCTACATCATGTCATCTTGCTTAAGGCATGACTCTATTCGTCATGAACTCAATACACTAGATGCATGCTGGATAGCGGTCGATGTGTGGAGTAATAGTAGTAGATGCAGAAAGTATCGGTCTACTTGTCTCGGACGTGATGCCTATATGTATGATGATTGCCTTAGATATCGTCATGACTTTGCGCGGTTCTATCAATTGCTCGACAGTAATTTGTTCACCCACCGTAATATTTTCTATTTTGAGAGAAGCCTCTAGTGAACACTATGGCCCCCGGGTCTACTCCACACCATATTTTCAGCCTTATACTTTTTACTTCGTTGCACTTTCCGCCTTCAGATCTCACTTTGCAAACAATCTTGAAGGGATTGACAACCCCTTTGAAGCGTTGGGTGCAAGCTCGTTTGTGTTTGCACACGTACTCTGGACTTGACGAGACCCTCCTACTGGATCGATACCTTGGTTCTCGAACTTAGGGAAATACTTACTGCTCCTTTGCTGCATCAGCCTTTCCCCTTCAAGGGAAAAACCAACTCAAGCAAGTCTCCGTCAACGTGTCAATTCCTGGCACTGTTGTTTGAGAAGTAGCATTTACCACCACATCCTCGTAGTTCATAGGAACAATATTATATGATTTTTATTTCTTGTTTCTACTAGTCATGACAGGATCGAGAGTTGTCAGTTCATGGGCTTCTTCGATAGTGGGAGACGTGCCACCTCAACAGCTGTTACGAGAGGTGCAGAGAGATACAAATGCACATCATGAGGTTAATGTTTCTATACCACCATTTAATGGCCGTTTTAGACCTGCTTTATATATTGAATGGGAATTTGAAATAAATGATATATTTGCTTCCCATAATTTTGTTGAACATAAGAAAGTTATGGTCGCGATTGGTTCTTTCACCGGTTATGCTTCAGTTTGGTGGAGCGAATATTGTCGGTTACACCCTGATTATAGACCTACTACTTGGTATGATTTGAAACTTGCCATGAGACACACATTCGTTCCTACTTATTATACTCGTGGCATGATTAAAAATCTACAACATTTAAAACAAGGTAGTGACACCGTAACAAAATATTATGATGATTTACAAACAACCTTGTTGCATTCCTCATTAGAAGAAAGGGAAGAAGATTTTGTGGATAGATTTTGGGGAGGGTTAAACCATGATATTCAGGAGATACTAATTCATGAAAAGTGTTATCCTATGGATCGTTTGTTTCGTCTTGCTTGCAAAGCTGAACAGGAAATAAAACAACGTATTGCCCACCAGGAGAACGAGCGCAAGGTTCTTATTCCAAGAGTTGATATGGTTGTTCCTTCAACTACTGGGCGTACGATGAAAACCACATCAATTGTTGTAAGGGATACATCACCTTCACCAGGTGACATGTTACCATCGATAGTGCCTACATCATCAGAGTTGATCATAAGAGGTAATGAAAAGGTATCTATCTTCCACCTCCACATGAGTATGATGAATGCCTTGTCAATTGCAATGTACCCTGTGATGACCCACCTATTACTTTGATCACACCACCTATTTTAGAGAACTACGTTGATGATTTGACTTTGCCGTGTGCTCAAACAACTACAATATCAACGATTTTGAGTTCACCCATTGAATTAACTATTGTTGAGAAAGAACCATGTGAAAAAAGAAATAAATCAAATTTGGATCAAATACGTTTGAAAATAATTGTGCCAATGGTTAATCATTTTGATATAACCTCCAATCTTGGTGATGATTCTATGTGAAATTACACGTTGCATGATTGCTTAGTTCAGCCTGTTGTAGCATGTATATTTGAAACAATTCAATTTTCTTCACGAATGTTGGGATGGTATAATGATGAGCCTTGTCAACCGTTTGATATAAATAAGAGCTTCACTTATATTTGCAAACTGAGTTGCAATATTTTCATGCTTTCTACTTCTTGTGATAATATTTTCACTTTATATTTCATAACATATGAAAGTTACTCATGTATACCTGTGTCATATGTGCGAAAACCAAGGGAAGTAAAAATGGATGACATATACATATACAACATGTACACCTTGTCTCTTTTGTTAATCGAATTTCAGATTAAGTAGCGCCGAGGATGGCTTTATTTTCAAAAAGGGGAGGATGATGAGGACATGACTACCTTTGATATTATCACAATCATTGCATATGCGTATTTATTTGAGGTGATTTCTGATAAAACTAATGCAATAATTTATTTATGTTACCCGGAACAAAAATACTTCACCTGTTTTTATTTTATCCCTAAATGCAGAATGGCCGAACACTTGTATGAATCACGTTTGATGACAAGGGAAGATGAAATGGTTGGATGCTATTCAAGAGGTCCTATCATGTCAAAGGAAATAATTAGTTGATGTTCAAGAAGTTCTCTCATGTCACTTTTAGCCCAAGAGAAGATAAAGTCCAAGTCTTTCACGTTCGGGACTCAGATTCGGACTGCACAGACATACCTGTACCAAAAATGCCTTCAGCTTTTTCATCCAGACTCCGAATTGCGTGATTCGTTTTGGGCTGAAAAGTAGACTTTATTAGCTTTCACGCCCCATTGGAATCACCTTCAAATTCGTCCGGGGAGTGGACATATAGACCAAACAAAATGACGTTGCACCAGAATCTGAGTCAAACAACAAGTCCAAAGGTGTTGCACCACCTCGCCACATGGGCCCATAGGCCTTGTACGACCTAGTGTTAGTTTTAGGCTGCCTTGGGATGTCCTGCCTCTTCCTTGGCTGCCACCTCTTTCTCCTATATAAGTAGATCAACATAGTAGCTTTTTGCTTGGGATTTGTTTAGTTAAAAGTTAGCCATTGCAACTTCGTGTACTTCGTTTGTGTCCAACGACCAGACTAAGATCACTTTTAGATCCCCACCCTTATCAACACTTCATATATGTTCGCAATATTCAGATTGCAATATCATATTCTTTCTTGTTCTTCGATTGCTTGCAGGAATAGAACTTCGTGGTCAGGTTGATCGTGCTCTAGCGTGGTCAATAACCTCTTGGAGTTTGTTTAGCGATAGCGAAGGCGGAACATCATGCATGTTTGTAGTCGGATCGTCAAAGTCGTCTCCACCAAATCGATAGCCACCATCTCATCGAAATATCGGGACCCTCGCCTCTATCAGATTGTTAGAATGATTGCTAGTATAAGTGCTGATCTGAATACTATGTTTGATTATATAGATTTCATCAGAGATTACCGAATAGTTCTATCGAGTTATTTCATGTGAGTGATATCTATCTTCATCAACCTTACCAAACAAGTTCACATTGATCATAATTTACCTATGGTTTTAGTGCATTAGTTCAACCTCCTCCACCCAGTGCATGCAAAGTAGGTACTTGGAAAATTGGTTCTTGATCTAGTATCATGTGGTAGGCACTCATAAACCCTTGTTACTTTGGCCGGGACGTTAATTTGTTATGGTCCTAGTAGACGGAATTTGGTTGAGTGTTTATCATGAGTGTTGTGAGAACTTAATAATCAAGACCTGAAGATTTCACGACTTTCAAGACCTCATGATGCAATATACCTCTGGGTGAAGGACAGTTCAGATGGGCACCCTGGGGAAGCTAGCAGATGACCCGGAATGAATGGGGAAGCGCCATGACATCTTGGAGAAAGCTTCACCCAGGCACGAAGAGATGGATGGATACTTCAAGACCCGAGGCTTACCTGCATAGCCACAAGTCATTACGGGCTCTGGCTTGGTTGGACATCATGGTGACTCTTGACGGGCGGTGCTACTGGATGTAGAAGAACGGTAGGATTGGATGGGCAGCGACAGTGTCTCAGAGGAACCCTTTGGAAGACCATGTTTTCATCATCCGGTTCTCAAACACCCTGAAGTGCGAGGACTTCAACAGAGGTGATCAAATCTTGTGGGGAACGTGTGCAAAACTCTGCAGAGTACTCAAACCTAATCGATAGCCATGTCCACAGTCATGGACAACTTGAGCCAAAGGAACTGAATCTATCAGGAATTCTCAAGACCATTAACTTAATTATGTGGGAAATATTTATAACTTGGGTATGAGAAATGGTTGGTGGAACCTTCTCATTAACAACCAACAATGTAGTAAATTTTGCTTTCGCCTCTCTCTTGTTGTAGGAAAAAATTTCTTTACGCAAAACTTAAACTACATCTCCACCTG